>NC_056736.1:220801258-221041258 GCF_019279795.1 Protopterus annectens | reverse complement strand
AAGACACTTTTTGCACATTTTACAGTATGCTAAACTAATAATTTACAAACTACAAAGGAAACATAAACTCTTAAAACTGCATTATTTTCATTTAATACAATGTGCAACATCTTTTGAATAACAACAGTGTAACTTAGTCATGTTGATGTTCTCTAAATGTTTATTAGCATGTTAGCAATCTCATTTTCTACTGACCATTTGCTTTTTTGTCTGCTTTATTTTCTGCTGTGTTGTACAGACTTGCATTTGTTTCTTCTGACCCACTCCAGAATGCAAACCAGAGGTACTGATTTAATGGTTTTTACCATCTATTTGTTTTATTGTACGCCAGGAATATAACTGCTTTAAATATTTTTTAAGCTAACATTGACACTTGCATTGCATTTTAGTAGTCTTTTTTCACACATGCTATAAAGTTGTCATTAAGTGCCTGTTCTCTTCTTTCAGTTCCAAGTGACCTGCAGGTTAGCCCACCCCCTCCCTTTAAGAGTTGTTTGATGTGTAGCAGTTTATAAGCCAGGGGTTGGGAGGGTGGCTTAATGGTTAAGGTGCTTGTCTTACAAACACAAGGTGCAGGGTTTTTAAGTGTCTGTTCTCTTCTTTCAGTTCCAAGTGACCTGCAGGTTAGCCCACCCCCTCCCTTTAAGAGTTGTGTGATGTGTAGCAGTTTATAAGCCAGGGGTTGGGAGGGTGGCTTAATGGCTAAGGTGCTTGTCTTACAAACACAAGGTGCAGGGTTTTTAAGTGTCTGTTCTCTTCTTTCAGTTCCAAGTGACCTGCAGGTTAGCCCACCCCCTCCCTTTAAGAGTTGTGTGATGTGTAGCAGTTTATAAGCCAGGGGTTGGAAGGGTGGCTTAATGGCTAAGGTGTTTGTCTTACAAACACAAGGTGCAGGGTTTGAGTCTCACAAGGGATAATTGGCTAGGCTTAAAATGGCCTCATATGGGCAGTTAACTTAGTACTAAACTATGAGCCTGTGTAAATAACTTTGATAGCTGTCATCTTTAAATAGCTGTGCAACAGCTTACATTTCAAATAATTATGGCACACGTAGCTGGTTATTGCATAGTATATTTCTTAGTTTGTTGCACTGATTGCTTATTGTAATACTAGAGATAGTAGTTGCATTACTTTTAAATTGTTGCCAATGTGAAGTTATGCAGCACGTGTGTGTACTTTTTAAATGCTGTAATTTACTTGCTGGTTTTGTGACACACCATTGAATGCTGAATCTCTGCATCACTTTCAATCATTCTTCATTAGAGACTTCTCTTGTGACAACCGGGCAGTATCCCTGTGTTATCTTTGCCTGTGTTGTTCCTTTGTATTACTTTTTTAATTGTATTGCACTTGCTAGACTTATTGCACCCTCTCTGCATCATGCATAACTTCTTCCTCTTCATACCAAGTTAAATTATTGCATTACACTGAGTAGTCTTTAGTAACGTCTGCACTTTCTGCCATCCTTGCTTGTTCTGTACTCCACTTTCATCATTTTTGTAGCAGCTATGTCCCCACCCTCCATTGAGCTTGTTTATTTTCTACTAGTATTACTTTTGAGTTGCTGTATTATGTTTGCTATGTAGCACATCTGCCTGAATCCTACACCAGTCTACCTATTGTACATTGTGTAGTATCTGGTACTGCCTTATTATAGAGTATCTATTTTATCTGACATTCTACCTCATTAGTATCACTCCTTGAAGTAACAGTACAAGCAGCCTTAGACTTTGCTTGCAAGCACCTAAATTACTCTTACTCTGTTATTAGTTAGCACTTTGTTAACCTTTCCCTTAGATCTGATAAATTGGTTAGCATAGTGCCATAAGTACATTATTAGTAAACTCTTCCTCAATGAAGTTTCCTGTTCTCTTCAGAGTTCTTATTAATACCAAAAACTAGTATGCTCTTAACTGATCTGTTGCCAGCACACTAGCAATAGATATCTTAAGGCAGAATAACAACTGTCTCATGTTCACTGACAAGCCCTTGTTGTTACTTATCGTGAGGTATCTCTCTGAGAGACGTAGACACCTACTGATGAAAATTCTCATGTTATGTTGTCAGAGCTCAACAGAAACACACACACAGTCAAAGCACAGCACTAATGATAAGTCCGTCTGTGCCGAGGCAATAACCATGGACAGTGAGAAGAGACAGGCATGATTTTGATCTGATGTGGGCTTTTGATGCTGGAACTAAACTAGCTTTGATAAGTACATTGCCATCACTGTAAATTATACAATGATACAAAAAAAAATAATACACTTATTTATTTACTAATGTTAGTTAAATGGGTAAGGAAACTAGTCCAATGACCCCTTCTAGTTACAACCTAGGCATAAATGGCACATGGAAGAAATAATGCATACCATGTAAATAAATATACAGTAGCAGTACATTCTAGTTGGTATACACTATATGATTACATGCAGTACATGCACACAGATGGATCAAAAACTCAAAGGAAGAATAAATGATAAGCTGATCTATCTATCTATCTATCTATCTATCTATCTATCTATCTATCTATCTATTTATCTATCTAACTATCTATAAGTAATATATAAATATTAACAGTACTAATCACAAAGGTCATTATAGAGTTGAACTGAAGAGAAGTGTAGATCAGCAACTGTGCTTGAAATGGTTCTTACAAATATATCACCAATATGTTACACAACCATTGTTTCAATATCACTGGTCATATCAGAACATGCAATCCATTTTTCTATAAAGATCTCCATATAATGCTCTACAATCCTACTTTCTTCATGTACATATCTGGTGTCAGTTTTCTTGCACTCAGAGGTGACATAGGTTGATTTGTTTCTACCACATGGGAATGTCAAAGCAAATGCACTGCATATACCACTTATTTGTATTCCCACCTAAACTTGTGCATATACCACAAATACAATGCCAACCATAGGATCAGGCACTTTATTGTAAAACCAATGTCAACAAACTTTACTATGCAAGAAAAAATGCTGTGCCTAAGAAATAAAGTTAATCTACCCTCTGCTAAAATCAACCAGAAAACTGCAAGCAAAGAAGCAAAAAATAAGATCAAAACCTGCAAAGCCAGGCATGAGTAAAACTGCACCATATCATCCAACAATATTCGTAAAGTCTCTTCAGCTATCTCAGGAAAAGCACTCAGCAATGCATCAGGTTGACCTGCAAAAACTCTTGTACTCTAACTAGGAGGACATCACTAAGAAAATAACGGATAACATTGGTTCATCCTTCTACCCCTTGTTCTTCCCTACTTCTTCCTCACACCATTCAGCCAAAGCCAAGCACTATAGATATTCTAAAACATTTCTTAAGAACCCTGTACAAAAACAAAAGCACTAGTTCCATGGGCCTAAATAAATACATCAGGCTGTGTTTTTGTTATCTTAAAACACTGCATTTCTTGAGTCATATTTAATCTTAGACTCTCCACTGGATATATGTCCAAGGGCTGGAGGACAACTATTTTGGAACTCTATCCATAAGGATGACCTTACCTCCATTTCGGAGAACAAAAGTATGATCAGTTTTACCAATATAATTTGGAAAAAAAGGAACATATTGGTAAGGCAGTCATAAGCAATAATGTGATCAGCTTACAAGCCCATTACCCCAACTAATTTGGCTTTTTGAAGAGCAGGCCCTTCCTACTGAATTTGGTAAATTTATTTTAGAAAGTTATTGAAACATATGATGACAACAAATCTGTGCATACTGCTTACCTAGATTTAGTCAAGGTCATTTATACTATTGTGCACTCTATCATTGTTAAGAAACTGACCAGTTAAATATTAACCTGCAGAATACTCATTGCCTGGTAAACTGGCTCTCGGGCAACTCAAAATCAGGACTGGTGGCAAATCACTATCCTCAAAATGGCAGGTCAACTGTGGTTTTACTCAGAGTTTTGTATTGAGGCATGTCATCTTCAGCAAAAACTTCACTGATATCCAAGCTAACATCAAGTGTCTCCAGTAAATTTTCTGATGACTGAGACCATAGTGTTGTCACCAGCTCACCAGATTATATTCACATGTTCCAAACAAGCCTAATCCACAAAAGAATCTTGGTCCAGGACATGATATTATGCTCAATGCAAATAAAGATAGTATTGTACCTATGTGATAAATCATAACTACTTAAAAAATTCATGCAGTCATTAGAAATGTAGGTTCTTTTGTAGCTACAAGCTCTCCTTTGGTCATCATGTATCAACTATCATTAAGCTGTCCTTCTACCTTTCCAAATTAATAACTAAAGGCAAATCATTCACTCCTAAAGAAGTTATTAACCTGTTCTAGCCTTGTCTTATTTGATCTATAATAGAATAGAAATACTTCTTTGTCAGGTATCTTTCCTTTCATATTGTCCAGCTAGAAACAGAAACTACTGCTTCATCAGGAATGTCTCAGGTACATCCTCTTTAAGATACACAAATAATATAAAAACCCTATCACTCAACTCCATCGCTTACAGAATTGTGTGTGGTGACTTCTGCTTAGCTTACAAAGCTAAAAATGACCCTCTTCCTTCTCAGCCTTGTATATGTTTGTCAAACAGGAAGCACCACAAATGTCTGCTCTACAGATTTAAATCTACATTATAATCATAACAGAACCTATTGGTGGGATAGATACTTCTGTCAAATGTTTCCATACATATGGAATATGATCTCTCTTCATATCAAACAAAGTGGCTCTTTAAATTTCTTTAAAACCAACACCTTGTTTAGCTACTCTGACCATCACGGAACCATGAGAACTGCAATAGCAAGCTTTTTAATGGTCAACCCAATCTATGGCTTATGATATACCTATAAACCAATGAAACTATAACCCAATAATCAGTCACCAAATACTAGTATGGTGTATTCTTTTTTGTAAGGTACTGGTGTCAGCAATAAAGTCTATGTCAACTCAAAGTTTGTAGTAATCATCAAATTTGGTTAAACATATACCTTTACCATCAGCTTTGATATCTTAAAAATATATAACAAAGAGGCTGGAAGAGATGAACACCCATCAGGAAGGCCAGCAACACATCACTGTTTCTGTCTAGAAGCAATTCTTCTCAGTAATTCCAGAGTGTTGCTTTAAATATTGAGGTGCATGAACTTATCAGAAGTACCAACGTGAGGATTAGTGTCAAAATATTTTCACAGTTCTAGTGTGGCTATATGGACAGATTTGCCTTTACTAGAGCATCAGAATTTTTTTAAAGGAGGTTACAAGATTAATTAAGCAGGATCTACCTTTTACAAAATGGTTGAGCATTATTATGATGTTATTATGAAGTTGGCTATGATGCGTTTCATGAACATACAAATAGTACTGGCAAGACTGTTCCATCTGTAGTTCCCAGCGTCTGTGGTAGATAATCCCCTTGTGGTTGGCACAGTGCTTGCCATTTCCAGTTTTCAGATATGTACTCGGTGGACATCATGGTCCTGAATATATTAAGAAGGGGTTTCGTAAGGATGTTTTTTGGATTTAACTAGGAGACAGCAAGGTATATTGTCAGGGCTCATGCAGGTGATATTTTTAATTTTAAGAAAGAGATAATACCCGTTCTTTAGAAATACTTTTTAAGTAAGATAAAGAATGCAGGATAGTGTGGAAGCACTGGATGAGAAAGGGGAAAAATTGGACTAAATCTTTAAAGACAACTTACCGTGGTAATAGCCCATTGTCCATAAGCTAGTGTCATCATCCTGGGATGGGTGCAGGCATGCACTCCCTATTTAAGGGAAGTGCTGCTAGTCCTGCCTGCAGAATCTGTCAACAGGCATGTTATCCCTCCTAACCCTATATGCAGGGTCAGTCGGCAGCCTTATGGCTTCTCCCTGCCTGTTCTTGTTCAGAGGCCTTGGCTCTCCTCAGGTTGGACCCATATTTGATTGGTGGCTTGAAAATATGAGTTAAATCGATTTGCCACCAGGTCCGAGGTAACTAGGAATACACACCTGGTTTTCTCCGAAGTGACAGTTGGAACAGACCAACTACCAACTACAGAAGTAGGCCAACTGGCTTGAGGTGATGGTTTAATGGTATTTGTTGATATTTTGCATATGAATTCTTTATGGGATCACTATTATTTGTCCTTGACCATTAAATAAGAAAAGGTTGAAAAGTCAATCTGGTGTGTTTTATTTTTTTTTGGGCTCAGTTGACAACGGATTATATTATTGCCTTCAGATGCATACTGTGAATGCCATTTGCAATCAGATCTGCGCAATATCAGGTGTTACTTGAATGTTATTAAGTTTTCTGGCAGAATTAAGAATGCTTAACTATTATCTTTAGAGGAAGTCACTATACTTAGCTCAAAATTTAATAGTGTAGCTCTTTGCAGACCAGTTTAAGATATTTTATGTGTTGGAAGGATTTTAATTTAATCCTTAGGGCAATACATTTTTTTTTCTTTTGTTGTAGATCTTATTGATTTTCTTGTGCCACCAAAAGAGCTTATATTTAAATTTTCCATATTACTTTCGATGAATAGGCCTGGATGCTTCAATCCCGAAATTTAGATGAGATTAGAACTTCGAGATATTTATGTTTGCCTTGGTAGGGTTATCATTTGAGAAAAAAAATGAATTTACTTACGTTATCAAAGAGATACAAAAGAGTTAGCTTTGGAAAAGATCTTTAACACAGAAAAGTTTGTCAGGGATATGTGTTTTATTCCAGGGAGGCTATACCTCCCTTGTTTTCAGATCTGATCACGAAGGAGTAAATTTTGGTGATAAACACACAGTGTTAATGCTTGTAACAATGAGGTGTAGGAAATTCGAACCTCTATTAAGATAGAAAATAATTTGATCTAGAAAATTTTTTTGCATAATTTAGGAACTGATGAACATATCTGTTAGATAGGAATGGAGTCTGTCATTTAATAGTCAGAATAAAAGATGGGTGGTCTCAAGTACAAGTGGCCACAGCAAAGTAACTCACCTGCAGCTGATACAAATTGCTAGCCTGCTGTGGGAGCTAAGGCTGTTTATTTAACTCTTTCTTTTTGTGGCTGAAAGAAGGACTGACCATAGGACTGGTAGTTAGTTCCATGATCAGTCTGAAAATGGTGCCTCTTTCCCATGGAATACAAGCAGCAAATGCTGGTAAAAACTAAAAGTCTTTAAAAGTCACTTTTTTTACAGAAAAACACAGTAAAAACATTTTAAAACAGTTTGCCATACCCCAAAAGTAAACACAATTTCTTCACAGAAAAAAAGATTTTCAGTTATTTTAAACAACTTTTGAAATGATAGAGAAAAGTGCATTCCTATTTAGAAGTACAACACAGTCTAGTGATGGCCCGTTAAAACAGAAAATTCCTAGATTTAAAAGAACTTCTTGAAAAAGAAAGTGATAAAACACAAAAAAATTTGAAAGTGGAATGTTTTTCTCCAAAGAGAACTTATCTGCCTAGCAAAGGAATAGCACAAGATGACCACTGATTCCTGAAAGTCTTAGAGGAGCATACTTTTCAATGGTAGCAACGTTCTAAAGGGCTTGGTGCACAATGTTGTCTTTTAGTCAGTTCAGCTCAAGCTGACTGACAGTTTTGGTGCATGGAAGGTGTCCTGAAGCTTTGGAAGCTGTCTGTCTGTTACATCCTTGGCAGGATATAACCTACATAGCTAAGGCTATTGCAGTTGTGATCAATATGATGAACATCTAACTGGTTATACTTATGAATTTCTAATTACCTAAGAAGTATTTATACTGCAACTACTCAGGCATGTATTTAAGTCAACAAGGTGCTGGTCACTGTACATGCTTTACAAAAACCTCTACTAAAAATAAATCAAATTCCTTTTTTGGGATATTCTTGCATTGTTATACTCTTGATGAAAGCTTTGCTTGATGGAAAATTTAATGAATAGTGCAAGTTTTCAAAAATACAAAGCGATGAATAAAGTATTGGTGTTTGTCAGTAATGCTGTGCTGACATGAGAAAAGGGCGTACAAGGATGCAATGATAATTTGTCCTCAAGCATCACCAACAATTTTGTTTGAAATATTAATAGAAGTATTCTATTTTGCTGATTTAGAGAATCTAATAATTATGAAAGCACTGACAGTAGAACTGAAATGCTAATTTAAAATATCTCCGGCAAGATCATATCACAGGCATTTAATTTAACATGATAGTAATTAATACATATATTTTGGGCAGACCTACCCTCAAAATATAATTAGTATTCCTTATTTGGCATAATAAGAATAGTTTTCCACTTCTGAGAAGGGAGGGGCAGAAAAAATACTTTTAAGGGGTAGAAGAAGGGAAAAGTATGATAAACAGAGTGAACTCACAACATTATGAAGAGATGAAGAAAGAATATACACATATTTCTTACTTTTAAGTTTTGCTATGATATCTTATGTGCATTTAATTAGTGGGATATAGCCTTGCCAATTCTGTGGAATAGGAAATGAAAGACAATTGACAAACTAATCAACAAAGAAATGACCATATTATTTATGAAATATTAATGATGGGGATAAGGGCATGAAACTTTTGGTGTATTTGCCTACTTGCTGATGCTGTACCTTTTTATAAGGGCAGATTAATTTACACCAATAAGCTTATGTTTTCTGACTTTGATGTATTTCATTTTACAGATGTAGAAGTCCAAAAATTAAGTAATAAAGCACCTTGACTGATAGCTTGCAGAGGAAATATTAACATAAATGTGTCTATCTGTGAAGTTTTTCTTTTGTATATTTATATCATCTACCAATCCTTGTTTTGCATATATTTTAGCAGTTTAGTAGGAAAATGAATGTTTTGTATACATTTTTATTTAAAAGGCTTTATTGTTATACAATGTTGACTAATTTAATACACTTGATGGAATTGCATAATCATGAAGATGCTATTAAATAGTAAAGTATATACAATATTATACACAGTACTATAATTTATGCTAGTATTGCGATAATTTAGTACTTTATTAATTAAAAGTTTTCTATTATCTTGCATTTCCTGTAGTAGCTTTGCAATAACTGAGTTTTAGAGTTATTGAAATCATCTGAAATGTTAACTTAGCTTCTAATTAAGCTAAGGGATCAATGAATCCTAACATAGTGATAGCAGAAGTTTACATTTTATTTAACTGTTTTTATTATCTGTTATCCAGATCAGTATAGTTTGTAAAAAGTATCCTGGATTTTATAAGGTAACAGTAGATGCAGCATCATTGTATGTATAGTGGTAAAACTAACCCCCAGATTCTCAAAAGCTTGCACGGCATGCATGATCAGTGTTAGATGACATTTTTGCCAATATGGCAGCCAAGCGATCCACGTACGTGCACGTCTGACTTGCACGAGTGCTGTAGCACTAGTGCTGACGTCCCCAGCCCCCATATGCAAATCACCCCATTTGCAGGTGAAAAACCATACAAATGAGGTAAATTTAACCAAATTCACCTCCTCTCCACGTCCAAAGAATAAACCACAAGCAAAAACACCTCCGCAAGCATGTACCATGAAGGGTCTCCTCCAGTAAACTCTAGTACGTATCGTACCACAAAAATGTGTACCACAGATAAATAAAAACAATAAATTTATTGGAACACCAAACGACAGAACAAAGGGATTGAGCGCGCTTTCATCTATCACATCCAGATTCTGATGAAGTCTGGATGTGATAGATGAAAGCGCGCTCAATCCCTTTGTTCTGTCGTTTGGTGTTCCAATAAATTTATTGTTTTTATTTATCTGTGGTACACATTTTTGTGGTACGATACGTACTAGAGTTTACTGGAGGAGACCCTTCATGGTACATGCTTGCGGAGGTGTTTTTGCTTGTGGTTTATTCTTTGGACGAAATGAGGTAAATTTGCCATCCAGGAAAAAGGAATCAGGGTGTGTAGGACTAGCATAATATGTATAAATGTGCTTGGTTAGTAACTGAGTACGGCACTGCAAACTGCAAAACAGAGCTATGAGAGCCAAAATAAAGGCTGCATAGCACTGAGGAAGCATGCCAATGACCAAGTAGAAGGCCATTGGCATTGCAAACAATGCCAAATGTACAAAATACAACTTTTATGATATGTCCGCCGATCACATTCGTTGAAGCATAGGGCAGCAGCACGCAAATGGGACAGGTGGAGAAATAAAAAAATAAACCAAAAAACAACAGTCTAACTAAAGTCAGTATTCCGCCATGCAAATCAATGGCTGGCAAAAGACAACCTGGCCAGTGAGTACTGGTTGCTAAGAGGGGAGGCACAGTGTGACACATGTAACTATGCATTAGCAGGCAATTCTATGCAAATGAGGGGAAGAATAGTGAATCCCAGTTTTCCCCAGCATGTGACGCAGGTCCGAACAGTGTATGAGTATGGATAGCTGAGTGCAAGACTAGGAGGTAGGTGACATCATGTGTGGGAGTGTCAGGCATACTGTGAGAGGATTGGAGCCCTGTGGCTCAGGGTTGCATCCAGCTTAGCACAGCAAAGCCAGGTGGTGTGTCTAAACCTGCCCAGCATGTACGACACAGTGTAAGCGGGTGTGCGTGATGTGCGACGGGATCTACAGGAAGATAAAGGAAGTGAACTCAGGAAATAGTAGCAGTGTGCACGTTGCAGAACACTGATTGTGCGTCGTGCCCTTGGGATGCATCAGAAGGGCAATGGGAAGGGAAAGCAGTAGTAGGAAGTTAATCAAGGGGTACTAGGTTTGCTGCCAGGTGAAATGGCTCGGAACCAGCCAGTTACACAGGCAGCAGGCCAGCCCAGCCCAGAATGCCACTATAAACTATGCAAACACCTACCCCTCCAGTTTTTCCCACACCCTACTCCACCGGTGTAAACAAGCAGGGAACTTTTAACACTCACAACAGCAAAATGTTAGGGGCTGCAATAGCTATCATACAACTTGTGGAAGAGGCTGAGGGTGGCGAGGATGGAAATACTGCCGACCAACCCACAGTGAGGAGATGGAGAAGAGTGTACAGACCCAATTTGACCTACCAAGGGCTACATGAGCTGGAGATAGTGGAGCACTATAGGGTGGACAGGGACCACCTACAGCAGATTGTTGAGCTGTGCCAGCCATGCCTGACACACAGAACTAACAGAGGGGAACCCATCCCAGTGGAAACAAAGGTATGTGTAGGCCTAAGAATACTAGCTAGAAGTACCTTCCAAAGGCCAACTGGGGATATGATGGGGCTCTCAAAGGCATCAGCATCCAGGGTACTCCACCAGTTCCTGGATGCCATGGCAGCACATGTTGCTGAGCACGTATATTTCCCCCTCACCCTTGAGGCGTTGGTCAGCAGTATGCGTCTCTTCCACCAAATAGTGGAATACCCTGAGGTAGTGGGTGCAATAGACTGCACGCACATATGCATCAAAGCACCGCCCAGTGAGCAGCATAGGGTTTACATCAACCGCAAGGGCTTCCCTTCCATCAACTGTCAGGCCATGTCTGATGCCCAGGGCATAATACTAAACATGTGCGCTGGCTGACCAGGAAGTTATCACGATTCCCACATCTGGCATCTGAAACAGCTGTACCAGAAATTTGCCAATACGGACATCCCACATGGTCACCTAGCGGGGGATGCTGGATACGCACTGAAGCCGTGGATGATGATACCCATCAGAAACGTACACACACAAACACACCAACAAGAGCTCCATAATGAGGCACATGCACAAACAAGAATCATAATACAGCGTGTGTTTGGGATGCTCAAGTCATGGTTCCGGTGCTTGGACACATCGGGTGGATCTTTGCAGTACTCATCAACTACATGTACCCAAATCATTCTTGTATGTGCCATGCTGCACAATATGATCCTGCGGAAACAGCTGCAGCAGGAGCAGCAAGGGGCAGGGCCATATATCACCCACCAATGGCAAGGCCTGCACAAGCACAGAGTGACGTGGATGAGGAACAACCTGAGCCTGCTCCAGTAGGCAGAAGGAGGCATGCCCAGTATGCCCTGGCCCTGGCAAAGAGGCAACGCATAACACATACACTGACATGGGAGGGACCCAGGGAATAGCACCTCTCCCTGAGTCTCCCATACATTAAAAGGGATGCCAAACATTACACTACCTGTGCCTGACCATGTGTAGGCAGTGTACTACGTGCATCTGACATAGGCAGCCCTGCAGCACCACCCACAATACTGGGGCACCCACAGGATAAGTGACTCACACATGCCAGTCAGGAAGGGGGTCACATACCCTACAACAGTCACAGCCAGCAGGACAGGTGTAGACAAACACAAACAAATGCCATACTATGGCCTCTGAATGAGGGATATGGCTGACCCCCAACCAGGCCTACATGGACAGACCACAGCAGGCCAGGTAGTGGGATGTCAGTTGTGACAGCTAGGAAGTCAGAAGCCAATGTGTATGCAATCAAAAGATAGAAACAGAAGTACATTGGTATGGCATAGCCAGCATAATGGGTGAGACCACTGACAGAATCAGACTACAGGACATATCAGTACAGTCCTAGCAAATGTGCACAACTGTCAGGTGTGCCCCCCACTCCTGTGTAGAAACATAGAAATAGTCAGGTGTACCCCCCGCAATGCAGACATGTTGCAACAGTCAATGCCAAATGATTGGAGGATACCCTGCATACACAGCATGCTTCCTGTTGGTGTATAACACAAAGGTCGGCTGTGCATTACAAACCACTGGACATGCTCCACACATGCATAACAGATGGCTTTACTAGGCATGCTCACATACTTAGAGTAATGAAGGCAATGCCAGTCATCAACGTACAGAAAGGTCATAATGGGCATGCTCACACACTTAAACACATGAAGGCCATGTATGCAAACACCAGTGGACCAGACATATCCAGCAGTTGCAATAGTTACTGCAGACACGTCAGTATGCACCACTCATGCCTTGCACACACAGTGGATAGAAATACAGACATATATGTAAGGACAACACACCATAATATGACAAAGATAGATGGATATAGATGTGTGGAAGAGGGTGACCATGACAAGGAGCCATCCAAGCCTGTCCCACTGAGCACACAGCCAAAAGGCCCCAAACACATCAGTTGCAGATATCACACACTGCAGTTACTAGCGACCAGTACCTGTCAGCACCACAGTCTATGTCCACGTGCCAGCTGTGCAACATGGCTGTACAAGGACATAATTAGCTAGTTGCCCTAGACATGTGCCTGTGACATATGACCCCATGTGTGGCCACCTGTGGCGTGTCACCCTTATATCACTGGTGTATGGGCCGTGCACACACTGGCCACCCCATAGCATTACCCTGACAAGCCTGTTGAGGTTATCCAGTGTGTAATACACCTTTGGGAGACTTGTAGGCCAGTATTCTCTGTGGCGCATCCCATAACTGTGTACTGCTGTAATGTGAAAGACTAGTTACGTAGGAGTTCTAACCCCAGCCATGGTGAATGTGTGCCATTGTTCATGTGCGTGTCAGTCTCTCACTGATTGTGTAGAGAGCAATGCTTTTAGGTTACTCACACCCCTTGCATTTCACATACCCACCTTTGGCAAGGCTGCTGATGTCACCCACCTAGAAATACTCCCCTGGGAGAGCTGTAGCCCAGTAATCTCCATAGTGCATGTTGTAACTGTGTACTGCTGTAGGGTGATGATGTAGTTAGGTATGAGGTTAAACCCCAGATGTGGCAACTGTGCATGTGTGAGTCTGTGTGTGCATGTCTATCTGTCACTGACTGTGTAGAGAGCAATGCTTTTTAGGCTATTCACACCAATTACAAGTCGAATACCATCCTTTGTCAAGGCTGCTGATGTCACGCAACTTGAAATACACTTCTGGGATGATCATAGCAGAGTAATCTCCATAGCACATTAAATAGCATCATATGGCCTCAGTGTGATTAAGCAGTTAGTTGGGAGTTCTAGCCCCCCACCTGCCGACTGTGTGTGCATGCATGCATGTCCGACTGTATAGAGAGCAAGGCTTTTAGGTTAACACATATCCCATACATTTCACATGCCCAACTTTGGCAAGGCTACTGATGTCACCCACCTAGAAATACTCACCAGGGAGAGCTGTAGCCCAGTAATCTCCATAGTGCATGCTGTAACTGTGTAGTGCTGTAGTGTGAATTAGATGCATGGTTGGGTTCCATCCCCACACATGGCAGTTCCAGATGTATTGTCTGTGCCACTGTCTGTGGAGGGAGGAATGCATTTTAGGGTAGTTTCTCTTAGTCATTTCAAAGCCCTACTTTGGCAATCCTGCTGACATCAGTCAGTGTGAAATGCACTTATGGGCAAGGACTACCCCAGTAATATCCATGACGCTTACAATAACTGCGTAGTGCTATAGTGTCATACACATGACAGGTGTGTGTGTGTGTGTGTGTGTGTGTGTGTGTGTGTGTGTGTGTGTGTGTGTGTGTGTGTGTGTGTGCATGTGTGTGTGAGTGTGTATGTGTTTGTAACCCATATACTGTGTACAGGTGGTTGTGACTGTGTGACACCTGTGGCCAATGTGGAGCAGGTTTTGCATTTTCCTATATGGTTGCCATACTATATATCACAATGTCCACTGTACAGGGATAACACATGTGATATGGCTGAGAGGCCAGGGTGCATAGCCATACCCAGATATGTGACATCAAGGCCAGGCAATCACAGTTAGCAACCCCAGTATTACCCAGAGCACACTCTCACCCCATGTGTCATACATACACATGCCTAGGTAACAGACAATATGTGAGTAGTACACTGCACACTGGCCACCGATAGTAACTATGGAGTGACAGCGGTGGGCCACAGAGGGCATGACACCCAGTCCATTTGTCCAATATGCACATACGTGCAGACAGTGCACCTCCTCCATGTTCTCCAATGGACAACTGCACCACCTGTGGTGCCATCACATGTGACTCACAATGGACATACCATGCCTGACAACATGCCTGTAGGGACAGATGCCACTGACACCAAGGAAGGCTGATAGCAAGCACACCATGTAGGTGCAGGGTAAAGCTGCTGGCCATTACCAGCCCCCACCACAGGTGGGCAGGACTGGCACATCTGATTATACTCTGTGTTCACAACATGGGCCGGACACCCCAGGTACAGTTGCACATGTCACTGTACATGCATGTGGGAGGTGTGCACATCCCAGATGCAGTCCATGTCATGGATGAAGGAACACAGACATGGCAAGTGATGCACAGCAATGCCCACACACAGTAGTCACCCAGGTGACAGGATGGGGATACAATACCTGCCTTTGTGGGCAAATGCAGACACTACATCCCTGAGCCACAATGCAGTCCATTGTCATGTGGCCTGATGCCAAGTTACACCCATCGCCTAGCTGTAGGCAGCTGTCTGGCACAGTTGAACACCACACACCTGTGCAGACATGCACACATGCATGTTAGTAGTGGCACCCTGTATGTTTGTGTGTGTGTCGCATGCTGCAGATGTTCACATCCACAGTCCCTACAACCCCCATAGGCATACTGCAGCATGCTGTCTGATGTCAGACACCTTCCCATACCCTTTGCCCATACAGTCCCTGTATGACCTGTGTGGTGCATGTGATACCTGCACAGTGATATGATGTGGCAATCCTACAACTGATGAGTTGTACACCTGGCCCTGCCACGTGTGTCAATGTGTGTGTGTGTGTGTGTGTGTCCTTGTGAGAGTGCAGCTGTGTTGACGCTGGCACCTGTTCATGCTGACAGGCTTGTGTATGTCACCTAACTACAGCTACTGTATCCCTGTTGCAGATGTCACTCCTCATCACATATATGTTCTTAGTGCTCCATAACAGGTAACCCATGTGGCGCATCCAATAATTGCAGCAGACTATACTAGCACTACATAGTCATCAAGGGTTTGATACCCTGTACTGCTAGGTGTGTGACACAACCATGCCTCAGTTTTGCACTCCCACCCCTCCCTGACATGTATTAGCCTCTGTCTGCATCCCCCACCCCCTTTAAGGTGGACATGGAGACCTACACCTGCTTTGCTTAAACAGCAGCATGTGTAATGTAAGTAATGCTCAAGATCAGCTGATGGCCTCTGCATGAATCGAAACCATCCCCTAGCTGATTGCATGTGAAACAGCTGTGGTAACATCCCCATTGCCAATTGTATGGAAACACATTCCAATACCCAGGAACATCCCTTGTCACCCACTGTGAGCAGGAACTAGATATGGTGTGTGCCAAACAGCATCGCAGATGGATTACGGTGTACCTCTAACATACACTGTGGAAACAGTACATCAAATGGGAGGTGGATGTACCTGACCTGACTACAACCTGTAGATGCTGCTATACCGCATTTGTAGTAATGTTGCTTTCACTGTGTTTGTGTAGATATGGCTGATGTACATGTCTCAATACCTGCCATGTCAGTTCCATGTTGATGGGGAATCACCATCTGCATGGTCATCTGCAGCCTGGGCAGTGTTGTGTTCGTGGCTGCATGTGCCACCCACAGAGCATCTAGCTGTTGACTGCTGAAGGTAGTGTGAGGAATGCAGTCAGTAGATGGAGAAAGCTGTGGTAGTCACAGATGTCATATCCCTCAAAGGACATATGTTGCAACAACCCTGTAACAACAATAAATGTACGTGGTCATGACAGCAGCATGTCAATAGTGGTCATGTGTATGTGTTCCCAGCCACACCTCTGTCAGCCTTTGTACATATGTCTTGCATGAAGTCATGCATATGTGCTGTACATCATACTTTGTGGCTTCATATCTGAGAACAAGCCATGGATATATCTGACTGCTACACATGTTATGTACAGTAGGGGTTACATTATATTACATTACCTGCACATTTTGAGGATGTTCATACAGTACTGAGGTCTGTGTACCTATGGTGAATGTCGACAGTGTGTGTAGTGTTGATATGTACCTTAGCCTGTGTACAGACTTTGGTAGATGACATTGTTATAGTTCCCCTACCTGCAGATGTTACATGCTGCCTCACTGTGTAGTACTGTAGTAGCATACATGTATGTAGGGCCATAAATACATGTGTCCCATACCACAGACACCCACCAGACCAAACTGTGTAGCAGGCCAGTATATGTAAGGAAGTCTGTGAGTGCCACATATGAGGTTGGTGTCAAACACATAGTAAATATACTGTCATGCCATGCTAGCTAACCATATGTGGCTGTGGCTATGTTCACAGTGGTTGTGGATATGCACTGTCACACAGGTGTATCCTTCCCTGTGCTGTGACATGCCTGTGGAGCCTGCTGTATATGCAGGTACATGTGCATTCCCCCTTGGGAGGTGTAGCCCAGTGTTGAGTCAGTCTGCCTGCAGCCTGCACAGTGCATTGTAACTTGCCTAGCAGCTGAGTGTAGCTATCCAATGGGATGTCATGCACAGATACTAGCCAGATGTCCCACTGACGGGCCTCCCCTAACAGTCATGTATGTCAGACAGGGCAGGGGAATTCAGTGTGGATGCATGTCAATACCTATTGTGTAATATTTGGCCATGGCACCACTGTTCCAGTGGTCATACCGTTACAGGCCAGGCAGAGGTGTGTGAATGCATGACCTATGGTGGACATTATGTACCTGTCATCATGTGTTATACCCATCTACATGGCCATCCACATCCATATCCATATTGTGAGGCTTGGTACACATGTGTAGCACTAAGGGTATATGTGTGTACCTCTGGAATGTACAGACTGTATCAGACCCCCACATATACTGGCCAATATCTTTGCTGCAGTCCACAGTGGCATTACATGCTAGCAGCAGTACTGTACACTGATGTCCTTTGGATGTTATTCAGTAATCAATGGCACACATATTATGAGCAGATGTGACCTGCCATGTCTGTGAAGACAAATCCAATAGCAGTAGCAATAGCCTACTAGTATACCTGCTAGAGATACCTGACATCCCCTGCAACTACGACATTGGGAACATACGGGCTGGGGTGGCCTACACTTCATGTCCAGGAACTATGGTGGGAATTTATGTACATTTACATATCCAGATAGCCAGATATATGAATACACATGTGTACTACACCCATTTAACACTGTCATGGCAACCACCCACTAATGATCCCCACATCATGTTTGCATGGTCCCATTACATCTTCTGTGTTATAGGGATCTGTCAAGTGTGTGGGCAGCAGTGCTACCGACAGCATATTGCAATATCCCATACAGGAGAAGTGGCACACTCAGGGCAGCCACATATTCATTGGAAGATCAGGATGTACAGACAGACTGCGAGTGGAGTTGTGCTATGCATTGTACAGTACTGGTGTTACAGGGTGTGGGAGTACATACTAGTTTGCCATGGAATGCAGTCCATCTGCATAGCACACAACTGTGGGCCTACCCTCACGCCGGCCAGAGCTGTGCCTATCACATCTTGTCTGTCCACACACAGGTCTTGTTTCAGATAATAAACTGGCAGTGTGTGTGTTGCATGTTACCTATACATGGCTACATCCATGGTCATCCATACCAGCAATTCCCTGACTAAGGGTATGTTACAGACTAACCTGTAACACCTACACCTTGAGTAGTGTATGGCAATAGCTGTCCACATATGAGTCTGTATTCCAGCCTCTGTCCATCACCTACATACCAAGCTGTACACATATGTCATGTTGTCGGTGGTTGATCCACAGTGGGCTGGTAGTATAACACACTGCCATGTCTGCCATCAGCCCACTGCCATTGTAATCCCCACACATATGGTGGGGCTGGGGCCATATATGTGTGGGCACCACCTACACAATGCATGCGCACCCTCATGCACTGCAGAGCCTAGTGTATGTAACAGTGGTGTATGGCTCTGTATAATTGAGTCCAGAGAGGAGCACCAGAAAAGACCTAGTCTGCTGCAACATGTGGGGTTATCAGGGCTGAGCTGCCTTAAGGTATCTGGATGTACAGTACCACATACTTCACCTATATACACATTACTGTCATGGATCTGGGTACTACAGAACTACTGCCTGCTATATAAACTGTTCTTTGTGTTGGTGTGCACGTGATGGTGTCAGTTATGCCAAGTTATGTAGCAGTTACAACCCATGTGGTCATAAGATGTCCATACCACCTACTGTGTTTATACAGTGTGCAGATTGAGGCTGCTGAACTACACACCTGGAGTACATACTGTCGATTGGTAGGTATCCTGTGGCCGAGTGCATCTTTCCTATTGTACAATGTGAATGGCTTGGCCTGGAAAGCAACAGCGGTGAACCTTTCCAAACTACTGTATGAGTGTAACTGGTCCACTGTAGTATCACTCTGTTGATATAGTTGTCAGTGTCTAAACAGCTATGTGGCATGGCATGTAGAACTGTAATAGTACACAATGACAGGTTACCATGTCAGCAAACCTGTGGGTGTTGTTTTCCCTATGACCTCTCTGTGGGTGTATGTTACAGGCAATGATTGTCATTTGTATGGGTGGCACATACAATGTCCAGTCATTCAGGGGTCAACTGAAGGCATAGTGACTGTTCCATATTGTGTGCACCTACTGCATATGTTGCGTACTGTACATATAACTGCATGTGTATGTATAGTCACATGTATATGTACATATATATATATATATATATATATATATATATATATATATATATATATATATATATATATATATATATATATATATATATATATATATATATAATCATGTATATGTATATGTGTATCTGCATATCTGTGACTGTGTATCTGAAGCCTGGTAATTTTGATAGCATCCACATAATACATTCCCCAAGGGAGCCAAAACGTACTGCACAATATGTTACCAATAACAGCCTGACATCATACAGGTGGGTTATAGTACAGTTAACATTGTGTGCCCATGTTGCCAATGGCCCTGGTTATGGGATTGCCAACACTTGGTAGTGTATTGCAGGGTGGACATGTTTGGCTGGGGAGGATGCCTATTTGTATGACCCGTATAGTGTGTGGTGCCTTTCAACCCCATTAATGTAAAATGTAGCCTGTTACACTCCACTTTCTAACAGCTACATGTGCCTTGCAGTACCAGCACAACAGTGGTGCACCAATGGGTTGGTTGGCTTTGGAATCCCATCAAGGTCTGTCACGTGTGTGTATATGTGCATGTGTGCATATCTCTAGGGTACACCGGTCCGAGTCCACATACTCCTATTACAATACACATTGCCACACAGTAGTATGGATATTGCTGTTGTCACCCATTGGTGTGGCAATGCAATGCAAAACCCTACTATGCCTGTGACATGTGCATCACATGCATATCCCTGTGGTACCACTGTTGTGATATGCAATGGGTTGTATTTGCATTGTTGACACTGTGTGATAATGGATATGTCAAAGTATCTGGATGGGTTCTAGTGTGAACAATACCCAGTGGGGTATGTGGGTGCTGTGTACACTGTCTTTACACCATGGTGCAAATGGTATATTGCCCACATACCACTCTCAGGTGGCCAATGTCACCATCACCCATACAGATAAAAGAAAACAGGATATGACCCAGTTACACATGTGCTGTGTGCAGCCTACTTATAACACTTTGGACACATGGACTAGTTAGTTATCAACTATACAACCAGAGCTCTAAGATGTGTGTCTACCCGTTATGTGTCAGTCTATGTGTATATGATGGCATGACACACTATGTATTTACCATATAAAAACATTACATTACCCATTACCATATTGTACATGTCTATAGATGGTCTGCATGTAGCACATGACCTGGTACATACCTCGACCTACAGATGGTGTCATGTGTGCAATAACAGCCACACAGTTCTGTAGCATTACATACCTGGGATGGGGTCAAGACACAGTGTCGCCAAGTCAGGATGTGTGTGTATGTGAATGGGTTGACATAAGGGTGCAGATCATACCTGTAGCAGCAGGCCACTGGTCACATTTGCACAGCCAATAGCTGTTATACATACCTGCGGTATGTGTGCAACTGTACACCACATATGTCACGGCCATGGTGTCACCAAACTGACATACCCCTGTGGAATATGACTCCGGACCATCCTCCTGCTGACACATGTATGCCTACAGCAGAAACGGATAACAGTATGGGGATATCAACTGGTGTTACCAACAGCTGGGATGCATCCTAGCTGCATGGCTACACTACTTGACATGCATGAAGTACGCATTACCACTGACTACATTCTACAGTGAAGTACATTGCGGCACTCTATTACAATCACCGTGTGCATCAAAACCATGTTAGCCTGTCCCTGCATCAATGTTAGGGATGGCAGGGATGCGGCACAGGTATCATCATATGCACAGTGTGTGTGATCGTCATCCTAGATGCATGGCTACACTGCTTGTCATGTATGTAGTACATATTACCCCTTAATACATTCTACACTACAGTACATTGCGGCACTCTCACAGTCACCATGTGCATCAGAACCATGTTAGCATGTCCCTGCATTGATGTTAGGGGTGGCAGGGATGTGGCATAGGAATCATCATATACACAGGGTGTGTGAATGTCATCCTAGCTGCATGGCTATACTACCTGTCATGTATGCAGTACACATTACCCCTGACTATATTCTACACTACAGTACATTGCGGCAGTCTCACAGTCACCATGTGCATCAGAACCATGTTTGTTTGTCCCTGCATCAATGTTAGGGATGGCAGGGATGTGGCACAGGTTTCATCATATGCACAGGGTGTGTGAATGTCATCCTAGCTGCATGGCTGCACTAACTGTCATGTATGCAGTACACATTACCCCTGACAAGACTCTACACTGCGGTAAATTATGGCACCCCATTACATTCACTGTGTGCATCAGAACCATGTCAGCCTGTCCCTGCATCGATGTTATGGATGACAGGGATGTGGCACAGGTATCATCATATGCACAGGGTGTGTTGCAAATGTGCCAGAGACAGAAGGTAGTCCAAACATGTGTCACCATGTGTGTGGGTGAAGGGAGTGGTTCCTTGATTCGGGCATGGTGATGTTGTGTCTGACGGTATGGGGAAGCCCTAGGTGTGGTTGCATAGTGTGTGGATATGCATGCATATAGTTCTGCCATGTGGCTGCCCCACCTAGGTAATGTTGGAGAGCTGCAGACCATACCTGGCAGATTGTACAGTTCAGTGCCTGCGGCCATGGACATGCTGACTGTTCCTGCCAGTGGTTCTATGAGCATGTGCAGGTACAGACCTTGAGGTGCTACTCTCCCCTAATGATGACATATGTCCGCAGGAACCATGTTCTGCCTGAGCTTGGCCAGGGCCATGTGCACGTGGCCTGCTGTGATGTGGTGTGGACAGAAGTCCCTGTGGTGTGCTGAGGCTAGTGCTGCCACTACTGGAGTGGCTGCGTGCCCTGGCACACCCACATTGACTGCCAGCTGCTGGTGTTTCTGGTCTACATCCACACAGATGTTGCACCACTCCCACCACACGTTCCAGCACGGACATACCACAGTCGAGGAGACCAGCCATCTCTACAACATTCTACACTGAAGTACATTGTGGCACTCTATCACAGTAACCATGTGCATCAGAACCATGTTAGCCTGTCCCTGCTTCAATGTTAGGGATGTCAGGGATGTGGCACAGGTATCATCATATGCAAAGGATGTGTGAATGTCATCCTAGCTGCATGGCTACACTACCTGTCATGTATGCAGTACACATTACCCCTGACTACATTCTACACTGCAGTACATTGTGGCACTCTAACAGTCACTGTGCACATCAGAACCATGTTAGCCTGTCCCTGCATTGATGTTAGGAATGGCAGGGATGTGGCCCAGGTATCATCATATGCACAGGGTGTGTGAATGTCATCCTAGCTGCGTGGCTACACTACCTGTCATGTATGCAGTACACATTACCCCTGACTACATTCTACACTGCAGTGCATTGTGGCACTCTCACAGTCACCGTGTGCATCAGAACCATGTTAGCTTGTCCCTGCATTGATGTTAGGGATGGCAGGGATGTGGCACAGGTATCAACATATGCACAGGGTGTGTGAATGTCATCCTAGCTGCATGGCTGCACAACCTGTCATGTATGCAGTACACACTACCCCTGACTACATTCTACACTGCGGTACATTGCAGCACCCCATTAAAGTCACCATGTATATCAGAACCATGTTAGCCTGTCCCTGCATCGATGCTATGGATGACAGTGATGTGGCACAGGTATCATCATATGCGCAGGGTGTGTTGCAGGTGTGCCAGAGGCCGAGGGTGGTCCAAACATGTGCCACCATGTGTGTGGGTGAGGCGTGTGGTTCCTTGATTGGGGAGTGGTGATGTGGTGTGTGACAGTATTGGGTGTGGTTGCATAGTTTGTGGGTATGCATGCACACAGGTCCACCATGTGGTTGCCCCACACAGGTAATGTTGGACAGCAGCAGACCATACCTTGCAGGGTGTTCAGTTCAGTGACTTCGGCAACAGACACACCAACTGTGCCTGCCAGGGGTTCAATGGGCACTTGCAGATACAGAACTTGAGGTGCTACTCTCCACTGATGATGACATATGTCCACTGGAACCATGTCCCACCTGGGCCTGACCAGGGCCACATGCACATGGCCTGCTGTGGTGTGGTGTGGTGTGGACAGCAGCCCCTGTGGTGTGCTGAGGCTTGTACAGCCACTACTGGAGCAGCTGTGCATCCTGGCACTTCCACATTGACTGCCAGCTGCTGGTGTTTCTGGCCTACATCCACATGGATGTCACACCACTCCCACCACACGTTCCAGCAAAGGCATACCACGGTCGAGGAGGCCAGCCATCTCTACTACAGTCTACATTGCAGTACATTGCAGCACTCTATCACAGTCACTGTCTGCATCAGAACCATGTTAGCCTGTCCCTGCTTCAATGTTAGGGATATCAGGGATTTGACACAGGTATTATCATATGCACAGGTTGTGTGAATGTCATCCTTGCTGCATGGCTACACTACTTGTCATGTATGCAGTACACATTACCCCTGACTACATTCTACATTGCAGTACAATGCTGCACTCTTACAGTCACTGGGTGCATCAGAACCATCTTAGCCTGTTCCTGCATCGATGTTAGGGATGGCAGGGATGTGGCACAGGTATCATCATATGCACAGGGTGTGTGAATATCATCCTAGCTGCATGGCTACAATACCTGTCATGTATGCAGTACAAATTACCCCTGACTACATTCTACACTGCAGTACATTGTGGCACTCTCACAGTCACAGTGTCCATCAGAACCATGTTAGCCTGTCCCTGCATTGATGTTAGGGATGGCAGGGATATGGCACAGATATCATCATATGCATAGGGTGTGTGAATGTCATCCGAGCTGCATGGCTACACTACCTGTCATGTATGCAGTACACACAGTTTACTATTAAAATTTCGAACGGCACTCCGTCGACTGTGCTATAGTCGACAACGGAAGTTCATAACCTTTGAATGTCAAAGTAAAAAAATTAATCTAGGAATGGTTTTAACATGGGTCAAGGTAGGTGTTCCATATTATTCAAACTACAAACATCTCCCCTACCTCGACTCATGTTAAAACCCATTCCTAGATTTTTTTTTGACTTCGCAATTATCATTTTTGAACTTCCATGTTCGACTATAGTACAGTCGACGGAGTGTCGTTCGAAATTTTAATAGTAAACCATACACACTACCCCTGACTACATTCTACACTCCGGTACATTGTGGCGCCCCACTACAGTCACCATGTGCATCAAAACCATGTTAGCCTGCCCCTGCATCAATGTTAGGGATGACAGGGATGTGGCACAGGTACCATCATATGCACAGAGTGTGTTTCAGGTGTGCCAGAGGCTGAGGGTGGCCCAAACATGTGTCACCATGTGTGTGAGTGAGGGGTGTGGTTCCTTGTTTGTGGTGTGGTGATGTGGTGTGTGTCGGTATTGGGTGTGGTTGCATAGTTTGTGGGTATGCATGCGCATAGTTCCGCCATGTGGCTGCCCAACACAGGTAATAATGGACAGCTGCAGACCATACCTGGCACGGTGTGCAGTTCAGTGCTTCCAGCCACAGACATGCCGACTGTGCCTGCAAGGGGTTCCATGGGCATGTGCAGGTACAGAACCTGAGGTGCTACTCTCCCCTGATGATGACATATGTCTGCTTGAATCATGTCCTGCCTGGGCCTGGCCAGGGCCATGTACATGTGTCCTGCTGTGGTATGGTGTGGACAGCAGCCCCTGTGGTGTGCTGAGGCTGGTACTGCCACTACTGGAGTTGCTGTGCTTCCTGGCACGTCCATGTTGACTGCCAGCTGCTGGTGTTTCTGGCCTACGTCCACAAAGACGTCACACCACTCCCACCACATGTTCCAGCACAGACATACCACGGTCAAGGAGGCCAGCATTCTCTACAAAATTTTACACTGCAGTACATTGTGGCACTCTATCGCAGTCACCGTGTGCATCAGAGCCATGTTAGTCTGTCCCTGCTTCAATGTTAGGGATGTCAGGGATGTGGCACAGGTATCATCATATGCACAGGGTGTGTGAATGTCATCCTAGCTGCATGGCTACACTACCTGTCATGTATGCAGTACACATTACCCCTGACTACATTCTACACTGCAGTACAGTGCTGCATTCTTACAGTCACAGTGTGCATCAGAACCATGTTTGATTGTCCTGGTATCGATATTAGGGATGGCAGGGATGTGGCACAGGTATCATCACATGCATAGGGTATGTGAATGGCATCCTAGCTGCATGGCTACACTACCTGTCATGTATGCAGTACACATTACCCCTGACTACATTCTACACTGCAGTACATTGTGGCACTCTCACAGTCACAGTGTCCATCAGAACCATGTTAGCCTGTCCCTGCATCTATGTTAGGGATGGTAGGGATGTGGCACAGGTATCATCATATGCACAGGGTGTGTGAATATCATTCTAGCTCCATGGCTACACTACCTATAATTTATGCAGGAAACACTACTCCTGACTACATTCTACACTGTGGTACATTGCAGCACCCCATTACAGTCACTGTGTGTATCAGAACCATGTTAGCCTGTCCCTGCATCAATGTTAGGGATGACAGGGATGTGGCACAGGTATCATCATATGCATAGGGTGTGTTGCAGGTGTGCCAGAGGCTGAGGGTGGTCCAGACATGTGTCACCATGTGTGTGGATGAGGGGTGTGGTTCCTTGATTGTGGCATGGTGATGTGGTGTGTGCCAGTATTGGGTGTGGTTGCATAGTTTGTGGGTATGCATGCACACAGTTCCGCCATGTGGCTGCCCCACACAGGTAATGTTGGACAGCTGCAGACCATACATGGCTGGGTGTGCAGTTCAGTGCCTCCAGCCACGGACATGCCAACTGTGCCTGCCAGGGTTCCATGGGCACATGCAGGTACAGAACCTGAGGTGCTACTCTCTCCTGATGATGACATATGTCCACTTGAACCATGTCACACCTGGGCCTGGCAAGGGCCAAGTGCAAGTGGCCTGCTGTGGTGTGGTGTGGACAGCAGCCCCTGTGGTGTGCTGAGGCTGGTACTGCCACTACTGGAGCAGCTGTGCTTCTTGGCATGTCCACTTTGGCTGGCAGCTGCTGGTGTTTCTGTCCTACATCCACACAGATGTCACACCACTCCCACCACATGTTCCAGCGCAGACATACCATGGTCGAGGAGGCCAGCAATCTCTACAACATTCTACACTGCATTACATTGTGGCACTCTATCACAGTCACCGTGTGCATCAGAACCATGTTAGCCTGTCCCTGTTTCAATATTAGGGATGTCAGGGATGTGGAACAGGTATCATCATATGCACAGAGTGTGTGAATGTCATCCTAGGTGCATGGCTATACTACCTGTCATGTATGCAGTACACACTACCCCTGACTACATTCTACACTGCAGTACATTGCAGCACTCTCATAGTCATCGTGTGCATCAGAAACATGTTAGCCTGTCCCTGCATCGATGGTAGGGATGACAGGGATGTGGCACAGGTATCATCATATGCTCAGGGTGTGTTGCTGGTGTGCCAGAGGCCAAGGGTGGTCCAAACATGTGTCACCATGTGTGTGGGTGAGGGTTGTGGTTCCTTGATTGGGGTGTAGTGATGTGGTGTGTGCCGCTATTAGGTGTGGTTGCATTGTTTGTGGGTATGCATGCACACAGTTCCGCCTTGTGGCTGCCCGACACAGGTAATGTTGGACAGCTGCAGACCATACCTGGCAGGGTGTGCAGTTCAGTGCCTTCAGCAACAGACATGCTGATTGTGCCTGCTAGGGGTTCTATGGCCACGTGCAGGTACAGAACTTGAGCTGCTACTCTCCCCTGATGATGACATATGTCTGCTGGAACCATGTCCCACCTGGGCCTGGACAGGGCCATGTGCACGTTGCCTGCTCTGGTGTGGTGTGGACAGCAGCCCCTGTGGCGTACTGGGGCTGGTACTGCTACTACTGGAGCAACTGTGCATCTTAGCACATCCACATTGACTGCCAGATGCTGGTGTCTTTTACCTATGTCCACGCAGCCGTCGCACCACTCCCACCGCACATTCTAGCACAGACATACCATGGTCGAGGAGGCCAACCATCTCAACCCACCGTCTATCCCTGACCTTGGTATATACACAGAAGGCAACAGCGAGTTCATGGAGGTTACCACTTACAGCTGCGAATGCAGACATCTGCAGCCTCAGGACCTGCCTTGAATGCATTTCCATACGTGCCTGTGCCTCCATTACAGCCTGAAACATGCTCCTGGTTGGTACCAATTGTGGTGCCTCTGCCAGGGGCAGGATGACGTGCGGTCCTCCCACGAGCGCCAGGGTACATCTGCTGATGTGGTGGCCTTCTGGACATCCAGCTATACTGACTGTGACCCGACACAGGTGGCATAGACACCACACTTTACTGGCCATTTCCACCAAACTTTAACTGTCCCTCTGCTCTGGCCACATGTGATGGGGTTTGTAAGGGCACTGTATCTGTGTGCGGGCTTGGGGTGTCTAAGAGGGTGATGACACATGTCGGAGCAGTGTTGGCCTCTGACAACCCCACCTGTGTCTCACCTGTACCTTCATCATCATCGGTGTCTGTAAGGACACCTACCTCAGTATACAAGCAGGAGGGACCTTGACCCACCTCTCCACCTGTGGGGGAAACAAATACACATGTTAAGACCTGTACAGCAGTGCATAACCATACACACACTCACACTGACAGCCACTTTACAACCTCATCTTCCCTGTCTTTGCAGATAGTCCCACAATCAGTTACATATGTTCCCCTTCCTGCATGGCACTTACTAATACACACACATCACTACAACCCATTAACATATCATCCCTCCCCATGCCTACACATGTGGTTACGACACCTAACCTGTTACTCCATTGCCAACCTGCCTGGGTGGAGTAGGTTGTACATGGCCTCACAGCTGTCACCCTGTATTACCTTGTGTATGGGCAGTAATGGTGTATGAGGCCCTTATATGGTTGGGGATGCTACATTCACTACATATGTCACGCACCAGAGCCTCATACTACAGTCTTGCTCAGTCCATGTCACATCTGCTGCACAAGTGACCCATCATGCAGGCTACAGTACTACCTGGATACACTCACTGATGTTCTGTGGTAATTCCCCATTGCATTTGTAATGCTGCATATGTGGGTAGCCAGGTACCTATCTGCTGCTGGCAATATAATGTGTATACCTGGCATGTCCTGCACCTCCAAATGCATGCTCCATGCTACAGCTTTTGTTATGCTATCAGCTGTCCTGTGTTCACATACCTGACAGGTTGTCCTGGTGTCCCATGTCTCACTCCATTTATGGCACAATCCCAAGGGGAAGTACCTCCATGTGGTCAATCTATCGACTGTGCATACATGGACACACACACACACACACACACACACACACACACACACACACACACACACACACACACCTGACATGCATCATCCACATTCCACTAGATTGCACCTATAAACACAACCGAGTCACACACAAGCACCCCACTCTCCTACATGTGGTGTTGCACAACATTTGTACACACAGTCTTCCCATTAGCCTTCTATCAACATGCATTACACATGTAGCTCAAAAGCATGCAGTGCAACTATAGTGACATCATGCTAGTGGCAGTATACATGTGTGTGAGGCATGGGCTTTATTGGTAGGTGATGGCCCCACCCCGTGTTAGCACTGCACCCATGTACAAAGTGTTACTGTGGGCCTGTTCTGCACCCTGCCTAGTACTGTGCGCCATACCTCACAGGTGTAGAAACCATTGATGCATCTGTAGTACTGTGTCGGTTATGTCAGTTTCTCTGCTCACAGCCCCTGTGTGTTGTAGCAACACATACCTGGGATGGTAAGTGAATGGCTATCAGTTGTGGTTGCCTGATGTCTGCGTTACAGATCACAACATCAGCAGTGCATGTATAACCAGCACATGACTATTACACTGACAACCAATGGACCTTACCATGGCTGTGAGGGGTGCCCTACACATGTCCCAGACCTCTGCATGGTTGCAAGGTCTACTCGTGCACATCCCTTGGAGTGCACACACTGCTGTTATGAGTGCTGTGGGGTTAGGGTTACATCTGCAATTTTTACTTAACCTGCTTGTGTACAGCTGTAGCCATGGTGGTGTTGAGTCACACATGTCCCTACTGTAGGCCGTGTGTCCTGCCACATGTCACATCCCTTTGGATACATTGCATATTGACAGGATGTTAGTTATCTTGCATGTGTCTGTTGTACCCTTCCGATACCCCAACATGGTCTCTTCTGTGATGCAGTGCATTTCTCAGCAAAAAAAATGTGAATGTGTATAGCATGCAGTATGGGTAGTTGTGTTAGACGTGTTCATGAGGGATAGCTCATAGCTATTACATGCCCAGTAAATCATCATGCATGAACACGAACCATACTCACCGGCTACGGGCTGCTGCTGTAGTTGTATCCTGGAGGGACCTACATAGGAGTATGAAAAAGCTAATGTCAGTGGCCACAGCTGTGACATTCATAACAGATGAGTGCAGCATTACGTTATATCAACAGTAGAATTACACAATACTGCAGCTTCTACACAACAGTTTATTACTACTACTACACAGCAGCAGACAAAGTATATGACATCTCAGTTCTGCTTGATGTACCTGTACAGCTGCAGATGTATACACATGAGTGGTGTACCGATGTGCCCTGGGGACTTACCTGCATGCTCCTCAGCTGGTGTGTCATTGGCACCCACCTCCAAGATGAGCCTTGCCAGGTGTTGATGTTACGGGCTGACAGGTGCTACTAGGCTGCTGAGAAGCTCCTCCACACAGGTGAGGGGTGGATGGGTGGGTTGCCACCCATTGTGAGGTGGTTCCCCCTTATGGTAGCTGCACGCCAATGTACATGGCAAAACAGGTCGGTGCAATGATGCCGGACCTGCTCATAGCTGCATTTATGCAGTCTGACATCATTGACCCTGAGGACTAGCTCATTCCACAGGGCGGTCCTCTTCTGCTGGTTGTGGGCTGTCTGGCCAAAAAGAAGTACGTAGTGCTGTACCAGGTGGTCAATGATGATAGTCATTTTTGCGGTGCTGTACATGGGAAGGCGACAATGTGACATGATTCCTGGAAGACATAAAGATGGAAACAAGTATGAGTCACCCATACAGCAGGGTTACCGTAGTTCTTAGTACACATATATGTCTCCCCTACCATATCAGCTACAACAACACGTTCACAGACTGCAATTGTTATTTCAGCTGCTTACCTACCATTGGGACATATGTTGTATTGTACCAAGCTTTGTGCTATGTGTATGTGCCATGCTTTGTGCTATGTGTTTGTAGTCATGCTCCCTGTGGGGACACTTATCTTTGCTGGTGTGTTACAGACTATTGCACCTGCATGCCATTGTCAATGTCAGTGCCACTATATCTATATATATATATATATATATATATATATATATATATATATATATATATATATGTATATATATATATATATATATATATATATATATATATATATATATGTGTGTGTGTGTGTGTGTGTGTGTGTGTATGAATATACATCTATGTACATATATATGTAGATATATGTTGTACATTGTTGATATACCTATGTCTATATGAGTGTCTGTATCTGTACACATACACATCATAGCCCATGTCACACAGATATGTGGAGTGCATACAGACATCTGGAATGCATTCTGTAATCGTCTTTCATTCATAGCTACACTGTTCTGCCTTGCTGCAACACAGACAGGTGCCACATGTGAACACAGCCTAACATTAGGGTGGTAACTATGGTGTGAGATTGCTGGTATGCCTATTACACACCTATGGCATTTTGCATGCTACATTACACATTCACATGACAGTCCTGCAAGTGCTTTGCACTGACACACATGTCTATCATGATGGCAGGACATCCAGCAACAGCTATTCTCCACACTAGCATAACATGTACAGATATTATGGCTGACATCTTTGTCATTCATTGCTGATCTGCACAGTTGGCGGGTATGTCCCCCTGCTTACAGGGACAGACAGTATTGCCCAGAGCAGTTGTTCAGTGGGACTTCATTACAGGGACAACTACAGATGGCTCATATCAAACATTCTACAACATACTACTATTTAAACTGGTTTTAGTATGAGTTATTTACTTTCTGAAGAAGTTCACAGGAAATAAAGGTGGACGAAACGCGTAAAACGATTTTTTGACTTTGAGCCTTTTGTCTGTTCACAGTGGTCGTTTTTGTTTTGAATTCTACAACATACATCCTATTAATCTATACCACATCCTACATTAAATTGCATACAGTTGTGTTTTACATAACTTTTAGTGTTTGGACGGATGTAACACCTTCCTGTTGTGGCCTGCAGTACTGTGTTCCCCACTGTTTAAGTTCTGTGGTATACATTTGCTTTTCTTCTCTCTCTGTCTCTCTCTCTCTCTCTCTCTCTCTATATATATATATATATATATATATATATATATATATATCACTCTGTCTCTCTCTCTCTCTCCCTCCCTCTCTAGTAGAGTGAATGAGTTGGTTTGAATGGATTACAGCATGGCTTTTGTAGGTGATGCACATGATCAGGTGATAGGCTCTGCACCAATCGGTGTGCAACAGTTGCTGACTGCGTGCAGCCTGCTGTGTAGTGAGTCTGTTAACCATCATCATGGCAACCCAGTACTATAAAATGCTTACTCATGTGGGCGTTGTCCCTTCACCTTTCCAGTATGGAGGACATCCTTCCTGTATATTGGCAGCAGTGTTACAGATGGTAGGTTGCGGTACCTACTACAGTGGGGCTTGCAGACACAGGACAACTACACAATCTTAGGTTGTTCCAGACCTACAGACAGAGTGAGTGGTGTTATGTGCCTTGTATATTGCTGGTCTTGCATGTACATAGTAGTTTAGGATGGAATGCAGTCTGTCTGCATAGCTCTCAACAGTGGGCCTATCCACATGATGGCCAGTGGATTGTCTGTTTGCTTTTGCCTGTGCACCACACAGGTCTTGTCCTAGATATATCCCCAGCAATCTGTCTGTCTGTTGCGTGCTGTCAGTACATGGCTACTTCCAGTTCTGTTGCTGATGAGTTATTCCTGCATAAGGGTATGTTGCATCGAATCCTGTAACAGCAGCAATGTGCAGGGTATGTAATAGCAATATTATGGGTATGGCCCTGAGTTCCTGCCTCCACCCTCCACATATATGGCTGACTTTGTCCTGCTGTGATACGGTTAGGGGTTGTATGGTATTAGCCTATCATAATATACTGCTGGCATTCCTGCTATCATCCCAGTCATATCATGGATGCCCACAACATTTGTTGTTCAGGGTCCATACATGTGACAGATACATAGACATTATCACAGGTAATAAATATCTCCCTAGGCCTTGGCTATGGGGTGTGACTGGCGGCTGCTGAACTACATCTGTTATTGTTTATTGTTACCTATCTTAATGGCAAATCCTTTGGCCACAGTAGTATGAATAGATGAGCCTGTCCTGGACAGTATAGTATGTTATATATCTAAACTGTCTGTATCTACTTTTCTGTGTGGGCCTTGCATTCCTCACTGATTACATAAGTGCAGATCTATTTGCTGTCGTAATGGCATACATTATTGTAAAATACACCATTACAAGTTGTCTGTGTATACATATCTGTGTGTCATCTCATGTCCTATGAATAGTGAGTGGGCTATGTGTAATTCCATACTCCTGTTCAAGTGTAAATGTCATTAAGTAGGTTATACAGCAAAACAATTATGTCATACTGATTTCACACAGGAAATGGAATGTCCTGCAGTGGGACCCGAACCGAGAATGTGTGCGCGATAGGCAGATGCTCTTCCCACTACACTATTGCAGCTCTGTGCAAGTTGCATATTCCTACCTTAATGTCATACTCGTGCTCCCTTTCCCCGGCCCCCAGGCTCCACGTACTCAGCATCCATCCATTCTGCAGTTGCTAGCCCTGCCATACCACACCTCCACACATTTCCCTCTCTGTACGTCTTGGTATTCCTCCATATTACTGTCTCAATGCAACCTTCTGCAAGCTCTTCATCAGTTTAGTCCATGTACGTTCGAGCCTTCCTTTCATCCACCTCCAGTACTGGTGGGAACATTATTGTGACTCATAACGTCTGGTGCATCTTGGCAGGGACGAACCTGTTGTTGTGTCACGAGTACACTTTGCTGGTCTACACTGTTTCTCCCACTGGTAGCATCCTGCCAGGGTTTTCCAATACAGTGATTTGCTCACACACCAGACCAGCCTCATCTCCCGCTTCTGCGGATGAAACACGCCCTCACGCCGTGGCCCGTTTTCCATTCCTCTCTTTAGTATTATACGAGACTACTGTTCTCACAGTATGCGTGGACAGGCACTGTTCATTGGTACTCATAGACTGTTCGGAATACTGTGACTGAGCACTGTGCACGTTTGCTGGTATTAATGTACATACTTACATACATTTCCTATACTGTTGTCTGACTATGCCGGATGATATGTTTGTGATAGCCATAGGTGAATGTATATCTGCCATGCCTTTGTGGTAACTCACTTGGACTATAGTGTGCTGGGGGGGGGCTGGAAGTGCTGATTATGTTGTTACTGGCCACGACAAGGGCTGTTGGCTACAGCATGCCTAAGGCATTGTGGGGCAAGTATAAGTGGGTATGCACTGGTGTGCGCTAGGCTCAGACTTGCTGACCTCTGGTTATTGTGTCTTACACTGGGTTGGCCTCCACATCGCTTAACCAGTGTGGGCATTGCTTACCACTGCCCACATGGGCATAGTCCCGCTTGCTGCCATATACCCCATGCTACTTAATGTACATGTCATTATTATACATGCTTACATCAGGTGTACATGTCAGGTTTGACTGTTCATGAAGATCAGTGTAAAGTTAAGTGGAATTCCAGTTTAGCATTTCTGGTTAAGCTACACTCAGGTATTCGGATTCGGTTTAGTTATGCCATACCTGTGTTGTAGAGTATATGTGAATAGTGGAGGTGTAAGTGGGTAGGTGTAGGGGGGACATTTTAACTGTGTAATAGGCCACTCGACTGATTGGTGGGGGAGCTGTAGTGCAGGTTTGCAGGGTGTTGGGATATGTATGCAAGGCAGGACAGGAGGTGTCAGTGTCAGTAGCTGGTGTAGGGGTCTGGAGTGTTGGGGGGTGGCGCACTTTACAAGGTGGTGATCCAAGTGTGCTTGGGTTTTCCCTTCATGTGTTATTTACATGTGTAGTCTGGGACAGCTGCAGTCATACACCTGGGTTGGGGGTTCCAGATTCTGCCAATATAGTTGTGTGGAGGGTGTTACCTCCCTGTGACTGTGAACATGACTATGAATGCAACAGGGTTTGATAGGTAAGTGGTGTTATTGGGCCACATAGAGGGGCTGAAAGTGGAAACATGTCCAGGGATGTGCAGGACAGCTGACGGGAAGGTCCACAGCTGGCCATTTCTTCTACAGCAACAGCTGTGTCTATACCCTGCATTTGGGGGTAGGTCTGGGCATTCACACCCCTGGGTGGGAATGAGGACAGCAACACAGCTCTCAACCGATCAGAGACAAATTTTAACAGACTCATGGACAAATCCTCAAATAATCAGGGACCATTTTTAAATATTTGTACTATTAGCTTGAAACATTTGCAGATTAAGAGAACATGGAGTAATATAGATATTCTCACATAAAACGTCTAAAACTCTGGATTACTATCATTATTTTTTAAGAGCGACTCACCACCTTTTCTTCAGCAGTCACCAGTTTTAAGAGGGGTTAAGAGGAACACACCTACAATCGGAGTCTATATATGGGATGTCCCTGAAGATCAGGGACAGTTGAGAGGTCTGGACAGCAATCATACCTTGTGATGCCAATTATTTCTGTTTCCATGCCTACAGTGGGGTGCTGTGACCATGTGTTCTTTGGTGTCACTTAGTGGGTTTGCATCAACACATCTGGTAATACCATCCTTTTCCATGTAAACTAGCTACAGTGGGACTCGTACGGGGGTGTGGCTGCTCGTTAGGCGTCGGCTCTGCACAATGCACACTATTGCTTATATCCCTGAGGCGGTCCACATAGAACCGCTCCAGCCAACACCTGCACAGTTAGGCCCATATTATCATACCCATAGTTCCCAGACCTCACTTCCTCTTCAGCAGTCTTCCTTACTCCGGGTGCAGGTTGGGTCTAAGCACACCATTACACACTGCCAACTCTCCACTTCTAGGGACCCATCACGTACGTTGTCTCGCCCCATGGGTCATCAGGCTTCCCCAACCTTGTAGCCCGGGAACAAGCATTCCTGCCATAGGTTATCCGAGTAATGGCTGGAAGCCCAAATAGCCATTAAATTTTTGACTTGTCCCGCAAGGGACATTCTTATCTTTGTTTCAAGATTAGACTTGGTGGGTCTCTCTCACTGGTAGTATCCTGCCTGTAGTCTGGGAAGCAGTTGTTTGTTTACTTTTATTGTGTATTTGTATGTTTCACCTGGCTAGCTGGGGTCAGGGGTTGATGCTACGTGTTACAAGTTTGTTGATTGGGCCCCTCACCCCCATTGGTACGGCCTGTGAACACATGTGATTCTTAACTGCTGTATCATATCCTAGCTATATATATATATATATATATATCTATATATATATGTGTATATTTACACACACACACACACACACACACACATATATATATATATATATATATATATATATATATATATATATATATATGTGTGTGTGTGTATATATATATATATATATATATATATATATATATATATATATATATATATATATATGTATGTATATATATATATATATATATATATATATATATATATATATATATATATATATATTGCTGTACATATATAGCTAATGACATATGGATGTATAGGTGTCTGGAGATGTATATATCTATATGTGGGTATTTATAAATATGTCTATGTATGTATGTATACATTTGTACCACAGAGAGGGAGTGGTATATCTCCATGTAGTTATGCATATATATACATACATATACCTCTGCATATTAACATCTATATCCGGTTATACCATTCTTTGCCATGTAAAATAGACTGTGCTGCAGTGGGACTCATAGTAGGAGTGTCTGGTCATTGGGCAGCAGCTCTGCCCAATGAACACTATTGCTTACATCCCTGGGGCGGTCTGCATAGATCCACTCCAGCAAACACCTGCACATCCCGAGCCATAATTACATACCCATAGTTCCCCCACCGGCGCCTCCTCTACAGCACTCATCCTTATTCTGGGTGCAACACGGGTCTAAACACACCACTACACACTGCCCACTTTCCACTTCACAGGACCCATCTAGTACATTGTCTTGACCCATCGATCATCAGGCTTTCCCACCCTTGTAGTCCGGGTATGTACATGCCCCATCTTGATAGGTCATTGCACGGGTTCTTCCTATAACAAGACATGTTTGGGGTGTCCCGCAAGGGACACTCCTGTCTCTGTTCCAAGATTAGACTTCTTGGGTCCACTGTGCCCCCCCCATTGTATCTTGCCTATGGTCTGGGGAGCAGTGGATTGTTTACATTATTTGTGAGTTTGTTTGTATGTTTGCCCTGTCCGGCTCGGGGGGGGGGGGTCATGCTGTGTTACACGTTTCTTCCTTGGGCTCCTCACCTCCATTGGCATTGCCTGTGAACATTTGTCATTCTTAAGTGCTGTATCTTATCCTAGCTATATATCTGTGTGTATCTACACACACACACACACACACACACACACACACATATATATATATATATATATATATATATATATATATATATATATATATATATACATATATGTATATGTCTGCATATATATATATATATATATATATATATATATATATATATATATATATATATATTGCTGTATATATATCTGACGACATGTGGATGTATGGGTGTCTGCATATGTATATATGTGTATGTGGGTATTTATTTATATGTCTATCTATGTATGTATACATATGTACTACAGAGAGGAGAAGGTATATATCTATTTAGTTATGGGTATTTATACTAACACATTTACCTGTAAATCATTAGCTACATATCCGATAATGTTGACTGGTATTGCTGGATACTGTGTTTTTTGTGCATACCGGCCAACCTTGTGTGCCTTTGCGATACCTACCACTACATCTGTTAGTGTACACAGAGTCACACGTGACATCTATTGTTAGTACCAGGAATACATTCGTCCCATGCGGGGCAACCCAAACATTGGGTATTCAACCTTTGTCTACATCCAGGGTTACATAGGTACCCCTGGCTATGTGCATGGTCTCCGGTGTGTGCGACACCTAGGATATTTGAGTCAGGACATTATATGGGATGGGTCCCGAGGAAGGGGGCCATGTGTGGTGGTGTGGTAACTACGGGTCGGTAACCAAGGTAAGGGGTGGGGGTGGTGGTGGCTGCATGTGTGCTGCGGGTGGGGGGAAGCAGAACTGTGGGTTATGCATGAATGGGTTGGGGATGTTCTGGGTTGGATGGGCCTGTACCGCTTGGCCCACCTAGTGGGTGGGGGAGATGGGTATGTGATGTCGACATGTGACGCATAACAGAGGGCTGATTTAATTCCCTAGTTCAATGACAGATGTACAATACTATGAGCTTGGAAGTGTATTGCAGGGCAGATGTGTTTGGCTGGGTGGGGGGGTATGCAAATTAGTACGTGATGTATATTGTTTGGAGCCTCTCAGGCCCATTGATGGTGCATGTGGACATATATGTTTCTCTTCATCTGCCTTTGGTATCTGCAGATGTCTGGCCATATATACCTCTGTGGGTATATATATTTTCATACATATGTCTGTCTATGTCATAATATACCTACGGAGACATATATCTGCATACATATGTCACTTGATGTATATATGTGGACATATAGATGTTGACATATATATGTGTAGTTGTCAGCATTTGCATGTATATCTGTTCATATATTTGTATTTATATATGTATATCTCTGGATATTTATATATATGTATATGTGACTACATCTATAGATATCTTGTATCCATTTAGTTAGTGATATATTTTCAGACACATGCCCATCTTGCTGTAGATATACATTCTCTGTACTGCTGCATGACTGGGCTGGGGTTATGTTTCTAACAACATACAATTTCTGCATATCTGGCATGGCTTAGTGGTAAATTGTTTTCTGTATGGTGTGCATGGACCTGGGTTCCGGTCTTGCGAAAGCTGTTTGTTTTGTTGCTGGGCAGAACACTGGCCATTGGATATGGTGTGCTTAAGGCACTTTCAAGTGGTTGTAAGTGGGTTTGCACAGAGGTAAGCACTGCTGACTTCCAGTCACAGTGTCTTACATGTAGTTAGCTTCTCCTTTGCTTAATCTGTGTCGGTGGTGCTTCACCCCGCCTACATGCACTTGCACATGCTCACTAGTGCTTACACATGCTTACGACTGCTTATCTGTCCTTACGCCTGCTTACTACTGACTTATTCATTATGGTACTGACTCTTCACATGTGCATTTAATGCAATACTCCAGTTCACATTTAAATGTTATTTGGTAGGTTATACAGCAATAAAATGTAAATATATGTTCGTATACAGATGTCACATAGAAAATGATACGTGCTGCAATGGATCTCGAACCGGGAATGCCTGCTCATTAGGCAGATGATCTTACCACTACACTATTGCTGTGCTGTTTCATTTGCATATATCTTCCTTGTTATTCTCTTCAGCCTTTTAAGCTGCTTTCACCGTAAGTGATGGGAAAACCCGTGCAACTACATTTAGCTGTACTTGGAGTTTTAAAAATAAATACAGGGGTTACTTCTTTTTATTTTTATGTCCTGTTGCTGTTGTATACATGGGGGACTGTTGGTGGGGATATGCAGACACCTATGAGCGGTCTCACTAGTTTATTTACAGTTTCTGTTGTTCTACTTTGCAGGGGCATGTATATTTTGAGATCTCTGCTCTTAGACATGCCCCCTGCACTCGTCCATGCTCCCTGTAGGATTAGGAGGTCAGGCAGTGCGCCTTCATTAATATGCTTGGCGTGCTGCTGTACTCCTCCTAAACAGCCGCTTCCATAAAGAACTAGACTAGCCCTGTGTGGAATATTAGTGAATCTGGGGGAAAGTCGATATATTTTGTGTTCATAAAATGCATTGCAATGTTAAATTTCAAATTAAATGTAATACATATTTATGATGATGCAAAGTTTTATAGTTAAAAGTGAATGCATTTATAATTCATAAATTCATGCTGAGACTAATCTGATTTTTAATAATGCAATTTTTTTTATAATACAGTTAGGCTGTTTCTTTTAAATGTACTAAAGGCAGACAGACTGTGCTGATTTGCACAAAACAAGAAAAGTAATTGTATTGCTTCAGGTGAATGAATGTAGTACCTAACAGACTGGTACAGCAAGATCTAAACATATGTACAAATATGGACAATGGACTGTACAAAGATCTGAGTATGTGTTAAAATATGATGAGTTAATTTTCTTAAGAATTTCATGTGAAGAATGTTGAGACATTCCAGTGAAGAAAGCATGATCTTCAACTTCTGATTTTCTATATAAGAATTGCATTTTCATTCTTCATACTTGCACAAGATAGAATAATTTTACTTAGTAGAGGAAGAGCTCAAATCCTACCACCCCTGCATGCATGTGACATAGTAAATTGTTTGCCTCAGCGGAGTGGATGAATTATGGGTTTCTCCCACACAGTCTTCTTGATACAGTATGGTCACTGTAAAAGTTTGACTTCTATCTCTCAGTGTGCAGGAAAAGAAGCTGTTGTATTTAGGCTAATTTAAAAGAATATAAACTTGGCAAGGAACAGGCAGACTCTGTTATTTAAGTGGGATGAGCCTCACTTAAGAAGAAGGTTTGTCTTACTGGGTAGATCCTATTAAATGTCAGTAAACAAGATTTTCTGTTCAGAATGAGTTATTGAGTGGACTCTGCTAAGTGAACTACAAGATTGATTTGGATGACTATGGCTGACCTATCTAAGTAAATGAGATCTTACTCTTATCAATGTGTTGTAAGTGTGTGTGTGTGTGTGTGTGTGTGTGTGTGTGTGTGTGTGTGTGTGTGTGTGTGTGTGTGTGTGTGTGTATATATATATACGTACACATGCATATGTGTCCGTCTATGTATGTATATGTGTGTACATCAGTGTGTGTGTGTATGTGTGGGTGTACGTGCACATGCATGTGTGTCTGTGCATGTATGTGTGTGCATGCATATCTGTATGTGTGTGAGCATGTGCACGTATGTGCGTGTGTGTGTGTGTGTGTGTGTGTGTGTGTGTGTGTGTGTGTGTGTGTGTGTGTGTGAGAGTGCATGTGTGTCTGTGTTGAGGCAAACTTCATGAACATGAGTTATGGGCAAAATAGTTATACGTATTCAGGTGAAGGAAATCAGCTAGTTAGAGATAATTCAAATCACTGTTTCTGCAGACAGTGCCTTTGAATATAATAAGAAAATAATAACATTCTGACCAGATTAAAAAAAAAATAGCACAAATTAAAACTGCAGTCTTTTTCTGTCTACACTACTTCTATATAAATAGTAGAGAATCAGGGATAACCACCACAGACCTCAGAGCATATCAACTTAACTACATAAAAAGACTCTACGAACACAAGGATGCAAACTGTTTAATCACAATATTATAGCAGCCATATCAACGGCTTGTATCTGCTTAGAGTTTTGTAGCCTGAGAAAATATATGCTTTTTCCATTTCCTCCTAATGCTTCCAGAACCTGAAATCAGACATCATAAATTGGGATTACTAACTTTTAAACTTTAGCAAGAGTGGGCAACAAGTGAAAATTAGATTGCTATTCCAAAATCAAAGAATGTAAGTTTTTATTCTCTTTTAGTTTTCCCTGTTTATTTTGGCAATGTTATAGTTGCATTTGCTAGTTACATCAAAACTTTTGAATAACAAATTTCTGCAGCTCATTTTAATTTTTGCTAAAAGTTTTTGGTAAGGGTGCTGGCCAGTTGTATCATTTAGAATGGAATGGTGCCATCTAATATTATACAAGTTATATTAATGCATTTCCTTTGTAAAGGCTTTTTAGCTTTAGATTTCAACCAATCATTCGAATATTTCAAGTAAATGAAACAGTAATTGTGGTTTTGGTTACTTTGTTATGCTTGTCAGTATGCAAAATTAAATCTTAGCAAACGAGGTCCATACTCTTACTGTCTCAGTTCATAACAAAGTTTCAGAATGTACGATTTTCACAGAAACCAAGAAAATATTGAAGCATTTTGTGCATGCAGAACAAAGACTAGATATAATTCAGACTTTGAACAGACGTATTATTCCTTCACTGATTCTTTTTCTTTCATAGAGAATAATACATTAACACATTTGGACAATGAATGACATACGTCTTTTAAGATACTTCAGTAATGATTAACACAGTTGTATTATTTAGCTTCTTGCTTCAAGAATAAATATGCATTTCTGCATTTCTTTAAAGTAAATTTTATAAGAATAATAGTTTAAAGAACTGCAAATACATGGCTTAGTGAAGTTTCACGTATATATTTTCATGTATAATATGATGACTTCTTGCCAGCGTGTGGTATCAAAGATGCAAGCTTATAAGTTAATTGATTTTTCATTCTTTGATTAATAGATATTTAGCTCATTGCATGCATTCTGAACAAGAAAAGGATTTCATTTCTGCCCACCAAATGATAATAGGATTAAATTAATGTTTTAAAAAAAAATAATTAAATCTCATTTATGACTGTAGGTGGTAATGAGGCATACCCCTCTGGTGGTGTAGAAAGATAAAGGACTTACTACAGCCCAGCCATCCTGGGTTAGATTAGCAGCTCAGATGACTGACAGAGCAGCAGGGAGGGACATGAATGCCAATCAATGGGTTATACGCTGCTCATCCCTACTGCATGACTGCCCTTCAGATACAACAATGGATACTGCATGTTGAAGGGCAGAACAGAGGTAAGCTATTAAAGTAAACACCCTCCAGCTGAATGGAGATTTTTAGATCCCCTCCCCCAGGACACCCTTAGCATACATGCAAGTCCCAGCTCCATTGTAGCAGGTCCAATGGGCAAAAGAAGAAACTGCTAGAGCTGACAAAGGGTGGAGAACACTGGGTAGAAAGGCCGTATGGTGACAAAGGGGAGGGTAAAATGCTCAAAAAATGTCATTGACTCATAAGATTATTTGAGGTGTGTAATCAATTGCTCTAGTTAGTACTGAACCTGGAAATGAATCTTGATGATTTTATTTATTTAACTGAAATTCCACAAAGCAATACAACTGTGTTTAGTGATTTGATTTTAAAAAGAGAAACTATGTTTGGTTGATGCTCTATTACAGTTGTCAGTATACTACATAAAATCTTAGACAAGTGAGTCATATTATCAGTAACATAAAACAGTTGCTTTAAGTTTGTGAATGCTAGATTAAGTAGCTATGATAGTGACTGAATTGAAGAATATTTATGGTACATAGACACCAAAGAATAAGACAAGAGAGATGTGGTGGCGTTATGTGTTTCTTTCTTTTTCAAAACAAAATATTAATGAGATCTAAGTTGTTCTGCATGTATAACAAGTTAATTGCAAAAGCCTGAGTTCAGATTTGCTGCTACTTGTAAAAAGCATACTGTGATTATAGACAGCCTGTTTTATACATGCGCATGTATGTACATTTTCACTAGGAAATTTCACATGTAATAAATTTAGCATTCTTATATAAAGGAATTACATAGTAAGAGTATGAATTAAAATAATGCACAGAAAAATCACAGCATCATGGCATCTCATCTGTGTAACTGCAAAGAATTGCAGATAATAGTTTTAGGTAGTTAATAGAACAAACTAGACCAAAGTAGAATGTTTTCAAGGAATCAGGACTGCAGTAAAGGAGAAATGCAAAGGAGAGATGCAGTGGACAGCCTATTAAGTTAGAAGACCCAGACACAGGAAACACTTATAAAGTCAAATTAAAACGTACTGCATAATGAAAATAGTAGGGAATTGAATATGCAGAAAACTAATCTACACAATTATGGCACATACGACTTGCCTGCTTATATATGGCATATAATAAATGAGCACAGAGATGTAAGGCATGATAACTATGATAAAAAGAGAAACAGTAAAATTGTTATGGAAAGCAGTGAAAAGAAATAAATTCAGTATTCCATCATGGAGGCAGACTGAAATTTAAATGGTAGACTAGCAGTAAATAAATGTAGCTCTATACACAAACAACATCCAGAGTGATGAGTTGTTAAAACAGCTATATATGTTCAAACACGTATACTGCAAGCAAATCAAGAAAGTAGTACTAAAGGTCCTTTGCAAGGCAATATGTCAGAATCTTGCATATTTTGATATGCTACCAATGCATGTTATTACATATATACATATATTTATACATACACACACACACACATATATATATATATATATATATATATATATATATATATATATATATATATATATATATATATATATATATATATATATTTTTTTTTATTATTATTTTACATTTGTTAATGGGGCTAGTCTAACTGGATATATTTCCATTATCAGTAGACGCCGGGGAGAAAAGCTCCAGTAGTAGCACAAAAAATCTAAAAATAATTATAATCACAATGAAAATTAAATGATTTAAAAATACAGAAGGAGTAAAAATAAAAAGTAAGAAATATAATACTAAAAGTGACATACCAACTAAGACATGTTATAAGACAGTATGATACATGAGGTCATTTACAGTACATAATAAGACATGTTATCATACAGTATGACACATGAGGTAATTACAGTACATAAGGATTGAATACATTCAGTACATTCTTTTAAGTTTACTAGTTGAAGTTACTGCTTCCAGGGGGCATACAGAAAGTTTAGTAAGAACGTGGGAAAAAGGAGAATAACTGTAGAAAAAAAGATTAGTCAGGGTTGCTGCATGGGCATAACCAATGTGTTCTGAGGTGTGTTTTGAGGTTTTGTTTAAAGAGAGGAAAGAAAGGGAGTAGAGTTAGTTCACTTGGTAGAAGGTTCCAGTTTTTTCCTGCAGTGTTAGAGAACAGGGAATCACCTGCCAAGTTGTTGGACTTGTTTATGCTTGCTAGAGGTTTGCTAAAAGAGCGAAGTGAATTTAGATTTTTGTAGGGGATTATGAGGTTAGAGAGTATAGGAGTGTTGTTATAATGGTAAAATATCTTGTGGGTAATGGTAAGTTGGGAAAATATCAGCTGGTTATGTAGTTCTAACCAGCTTAGCTGTTGGAGGTTCAGACAGATTCAGGTTCAGGCATATATATATATATATATATATATATGTATATATATATATATATATATATATATATATATATATATATATATATATATATATATATATATATGTATATATATTATAAGTGAATAAAGTCTTTTTTAATTTCTCTAAGTCTTTTGGGTTTCTAATAACATGACTGGAATGGACCCCATTCCTGAGTCAAAGTATGATTAAAGATCATGAAATTAGTATTGTTTCAGTCTTTGATGTCAGCCAGTAGTGCTCTTCACAGCACCCACAATGTGCTCAGTAATGACTCCTTTTTCAGATCGTATGGAGTTACATGCATTGGTAACATATCTAAATATGACTGTAAATTCTTTTTGTAAGACTTGTTGCTCCTACTACTATTGGAACTGTCTGGGTTTCAATTCATTCATTAACCTAATCAATGTAATTAAGTGAATGGTATAAAAGCACTAGTAGTTTGAACAGCCCACATCTGTGGAAGTGATTTTTAAAACAAAAATGTATGGAGGAGTGTTAATGTGCTGTGTTTCTCTGGAATAAAGTGAACTGAACTGCGCTGAGCCATCTGTGGGTTTTTTTTCACAATTTTCTAAGCTTGCCCTGCTCAGGATTTTATTGTTTTGCGTGAAACGCTGCTTTGTTTTGTGGATAACTGTCTGGGTATCTTTCTTCCACATTGCTCTCATTTCTGCCTGCAGATCCTGACATTTTATGACTTTTTCTCTCTCTGTAGGCGAGGCACTGTAGTCACTGGGTGTGGCAATTTCAATGATCAATGCTATTCTCGTGTCTTCTTCTCTTGGACCACTATATCCAGTTTTCTAGCATCTATCTTTTGAACTGTTGGCAATGGATGATCCCATGTGATACAGACGTCTTCATTTTCTATGATGCTTTGTGGCTCATGTTTCCAATGTTTTTCAGCCACTTCAATACCATAATGTTTGCACAATCCCCAGTGCAACATTCTCACCTCATTAATATGCCTTTCATTATACAGTCCTTCTGCCATTAGTATGTTGCAGCCAGCAACGAGGTGTGCATCTGTTTCCAAATAGGTTTTACAAAACGTACATTTGTCTGTTTCTTCCACATGTTCAATGGACTTTATAAACCAACGTGCATGCAGCCCACTATCTTGGGCCACCAATATTAACATGTAATTTCTTGGTTTGTATCTGTCTCTTGTTAACCATTCCTGTGTTCATTCCAGATCAACATGAGGTTCTTCCAGATGTTTTCTATATTTGCAACTATATTTATGCTTTTTCTACATTTCTTGCCTTCTCATCTGATCCTTCACCTTATATGCTTTCTTTTGTTTTTTGGCACATTCAGTTGCTGCCTGATTTTTATCTACTTCTGGTTTGATTTCCATTCCTGATTGACGACAAAAAGGTGTTGCTATATTAATCGGAGAAGTAATCTTAGATTTTTTATTTCCATTCCTGATTGATGACAAAAAGGTGTTGCTATATTAATCGGAGAAGTAATCTTAGATTTATTCTCCTCATGTTTCAAAACTTTCACTACATTTGGGTCTTGTGAGGTCAGCAGATATGTGTGAAGTTCCACGATTGTAGATATATACATATAATCAATTTCAAGGAGGCCTGACCCTCCTTCAGAACAGGCAATATATAATCTTGGTATGCTCTGATTGTTATAAATCATTTGGTGAGCATGAAGCATCCTTCTTATTTTCCCATCTAATCTATGCAACACATTTTGGGGCCAGCCAATTATTCTGCAACTGTAAGTTAGGACAGGAAGAGCAAATTGGTTTATAGCTTGGATTTTGTTCCTAGATGTCAGTGAGGTTTTCAGGATTAATTTTAGTCTTTTGAAGTATTCCTTACTAAGTTGTATTTGCATTTTTTCATGTTTTATTGTTGACCCTTCATCAGTTCTCAAATATTTATACACTCCTTCTTGCTCAAGTTCTTTTATATCACATTATTGTCCCAAACTGATGTTTTTTTGGTGCTGCAGTTTTCCTGCTTTAAAGGTTTATTTTGCACATTTATCTAGACTAATTGAGATTTTTATATCATCTGAAAAAGTATTGACAACTTGCAGCTGTGCTTTCAGTTCCTCATCTGATGAGCTATACAGTTTTAAATCATTGACAAACAGAAGGTGAGAAGTCTTTACACTTTGTTGGTTTCTAGGAGTCAGATTATAGCCATGGCCAAAGCTGTTGAGTAAACAGCTTAATGGATTAAAGGCAAGCCAGGATACTAATGGTGATAGAGAGTCACCGTGGATCACCCCCCTTTGAATTTTTATCCCTGGGATAAAAAATGTCCTTTATCATGGCTTAATTGCAATGTGGTCTGCCACAGTTTAATGGTCACTGTAATGTAGTCAATCAGTGTGGGGTGTATCGTATACATTTTTAAGCAATCTTTTATCCAGGAATCAGGGATACTATCAAATGCTTTTCTGCAGTCAATCCATGCCATACTTAGATTCTTCTCCTTTTTGAAATTCTCCACTATGATTTTATTTAACAACAAATGATCTTTTGTTCCATATGACTTTCTTTTATTGCCATTTTGTTCTACTGCCATAATTGAGTTTTCTTCTAAATGACTATAAACTGTGTCGACATCATTCCCATATATAGTTTATATGTCATCGGAAGGCAAGTTATAGGTCTATAATTTTTAGGGTAGCTTGCATGTTCACTCTTAAGTAAGAGCATTGTTTTTCCAGTTGTTAGCCATATTGGTGTCTGTTCTGGGTGCGCATATAAATAGTTCTTACTCATGGCTAAATCTTCATGCAAAGATGTTAATACTTTTAACCAGAAGTTAGGTACTGCATCTGGGCCTAGGGTTTTCCAATTACAGTCTTTTCTTAAAGGAGTACAACACCCACAGACTCAAAAAACATGTTTAAAACATCATGGCATGATGTTTCCTACACTTTAACAGCACTCTGGGATTATTTACAGGATTTTAAGTATTTTTATATGTAATTCCAGACTCTGACCACCTGGAGCCTGGCATATTGACGTGGTTTGGATAAATCAGGTTGCCATCCAGTATCCCAGGAATCATTGTTTGGCTCAAAAATGTTACATCATGCAGGCCTCCATTTGCCTAAAGTTCCTGTCATTTCATAGATGTTGAGTGTGTACAAAGTACTGAGTAAAATAGAACAGTGTAAGTAACATTCCCTGCTGCTGGATGACTACTTGAAACAGAAACAGTGCAAATGCCACAGAACACACTCAAAGTGCTGTTTACTGCTGCCTTTTTTCTAATTTAGTTTAAATGGCACTAATTTGTGAGACACTGAATTCCAGTCCATTTACTTCTCCCCTCCCCCATAACACTTAGCTTCCCTGGCTGTCAAAGTCCTGAGGGTAATTTGACCTGGTAATTCCATTGATTGGCAGATCTCAGCAGGGTGCTTGACTCATGTAATTTAATCTTTGCTCTAGCATTTCCTTTGTTAGAGGGGACATTTTTTTGCTGCACTATAGCCATGGCCTTACTTGACTGCAATCACATCAGTAAGGTCTTGCACCAAGGAGCTAAAGAATGAAACATTTATACTATTAACCAGTTTAGATCTTTATTAATTTAAGTGTTAAGGTATCACTTCATGCTTCCACCTTATTAAAAATTGAGATTTACATGTGCAAAGTGTGTTGGTATGCAGTGTTTGCCTTCATATGTTTTTACTCCACTGGTTGGTTTGCAAAAAAAACCTTTTGCAGTGTCCCTGGATTTGTCTTTGCACATACAAACCACATTGCTATATTTTCCCCTTCCATTTTCTGGTGTCCAGAAGTCACTTATAACAAAGTAAATTTTTTATTGATTTTTTTTTAAATAAAGGACATCAAAGTTAACTTACCTTGAATCAGATAATGGATGCCACTGCAAAGAATCACTGTTGAAATATTTGTGCATGGACAAAATCCCTTACTAAATCTATTTGCCAGCCTCCAGTTCAATTGGTGCTATGGCTTTAATATACTGGTGTGTTTGCTCATGCCTTCCAAATATCTCCACCATGACATACCAGTTTTGCAGTGTAGTAACCACCCAACATGCCCATGCACCTTTAGCCATCAATATGCAGCTACTCCTGTTCATGTGAGTATGTGAATTCATTTTCAGACTTAAGGTTTGGAAGCTGCACTGAATAATTCTAGGTGCTTATTCAGGTTTCACATGGTGCTTGCTTAGAGCTCCTCTTATATTAAGCCACAATGAATATGTTGCACTGCCACCTCTGTTACCAGGGAAATGTTTTAATCTTTCTATTCCCGTTCTGCACACTAGCAGTATCTGGTGCATATACAACAGAGAAGTATGCAAGCGATACACCACCTAAGCATCATTTGCCATGCAGAATGTACAAGTATGCATACCAAATTTCTGTGTTTCCAAACATCAGTGTTACTACACTCCTACTGAATAAAATGAACAGCACTCAGGCTGGGGGAAGGACAAGGGAGCCATGACATCACAGAATAGGTGGGTCTTATTATTTTAGTTAGAATCAGATGACGGCTGTGGTGATGTCACTTTGGGGGAGGGAACTGATAAAAAAAAAAAAAAAGTACCTGCACTGCCTGGCCTTGATGATGTCAGTAATTGGGCAACTCCAGCAAGCTTTATTCAAACATGAGAGAATCATTTTGTAAGTAAAACCATCACAGTATGAGTAAGTAGGCTTCTGTTACAGAAGTAAGGGGAATTATAAAAATTGTAAATGCTTTATTGTTGTGGCTTTACAGAAGACAATGTAAATAGGGAGGAAAAGGGCCGTGAAGTTGAGGAATACATTACAGAAACCTGTTGTACTCCTTTAACTTTGTTTCATTCTCTCTAGCTGTTACTTCATCCTATTTCATATACTGTACATTTAAACTTCTTATTCTTTCTTTTACTTCTTCTATTCATTTAGCATTTTTGTTATGTTCCACAGGATCTTCATAGATACTTCTCCAAAATGTATCTATTTCTTCTTATTTTTTTTTGGCGGTCTTTCAATTCCTTTTACCTTATTTCTCAGTTCTCTATAAAACCTTTTTGGGTCATCAATGAATTGCTTATTTTGCACTTTTCCTTTGTATTTATCTTCGTATCTTCTAAGTTTTTCCTCCTGTGCTGAAATTTTTAGTTTATTTGCGATAGTGCATGATAGATCCTGGTCTGTTCTAATATTGCACATTGCTTTTATCACATCTATCTTTCTTAGTATTTTTGTTGATCTATTCCCTCTTCTATAGTCTTCTAACAGTGACACTTCTTATCTTAATTGCTTTATAATTTTCTCTATTCGATATTTCCATGATGATATTCAATTTCTCCTCTTCCTTTCCCTTACTTCCCTGTGTTTTTTGTGGTACAATTTTATCAGTTATTAATTTAGCTGCACAGTAATATATCCTGTTTACTTCTGTTATATCGCATGGATCTCTGTGAAGAGTCCTATTTACTGTGTTCATTTGTTTTATCTGACTTCTGACTTTTTGGGTTTAATTAACCTTCTACAATCTATTTCTTTCATTGATCTGGATATATCTGTTCATTTCTACTAAATCAAGCAATTCTTCTCTTAGCTCATTTTCTTCCAAACTGAGGGTACATCCCTTCTTTTACAATTCCTGCGGGCATTCTATAGAAGGTTCTATAGCATCTTCCTGTGACACAGTCTCATCAATTTCATCCTTTGCCATCTGTTGCTCTATCATATGGGAACTCACTAGCCTATCACTCCTCAACATTGACTGCATCAGAGTTTCCACAGTTTCCTGTTCTTCCCCTTGCTGTCTAGCTTCAAGTGAACATTTATACTGGTGTCCTGTGGAAGGCTCCAAATTATCTTCATATGGCTCCTGACCAATTTCTTCCTGTCCCACATATTTCCCCTTAATTTGGATATGCATTACTCTGTCCTGAGTAATGAGGGGTGTTTCCTGAATTCGATTTTTTCACTAAATCCGTCACTTTGCAGGTACTCATAACCTCATTTTCTATTTCGTTAACCTTTCTATTACTAATCTCCTTTTCTACATTTCCTCTTTGTATTCTTATTTTTTTGTATTGTAAAGCTTTCCATGTCAGGATTCCTTTGTCTGCATTTCTCTTCAAATATCTTTGGTGCTGCTCTTTTTGTATTGGTTAGTTTTGCTTTCTCCTTTACATAAATATTACACCATATTAAATCTTTTTCTTTTCCATGTCCATATTTCTTCTTCAGATGTTTCCTGATCTTCCCATTTCTCCCTGCTTTGAGGACTCACTCCATCCTGCTGTGATGTAACCTGTGTTAGACCTTCTGCATCAAATATTTCACTTTGCAGGCATTCCATAACTTCAACTTCTATTTTTTTTAACTTCTGCTGTACTGATCTTCTTTTCTACATTCCATCATTATGATATTATTATTTTTTTTATTGTGAAATTTTTATCTTCAGATTCCTTTGCTGCATTTCTCTTCAGATATCTTTGAAGCTGCTTTCTTTACATTGATTAATTTGACTTTCTGCTTTGCATAAATATTGCACTGTATCAAATTTCTCTTTCTTTCCCATGTCCATATTTCTTTTTTATACTTTTCAAATATTTATTGGTTTTGTTGTTTATATTTTTGCACTTTCTCACATGCTTCTTTTTCCAAACAGATCAAGGTTTCTTGATCTATATACTGTTTTTCACAAATCTGTTGTATTAATGAACAGAATTTTTCATTTGAAGCTTCTGACAGTTTTCCTTGCAGAAGTATTTTTCTTTCCTCTAATTTCTCTCTTAATCTTTTTGTATATCTTGTGTCTGGAAATTCTGGGCTTTTTGCATAATAATAACAATACATAAATTCTTTCTTATCCTCAATAGTCCACTTCATCGTCTTTATGTCTCTTCTTTGGCTAATCAGTTTTTGTGGACTGCTACTTCCTTCTCCAACAGGGGGGCCATCTTCCTCCTGGGCCTGAACTGGCCCCATTGTAAGAAGGTTTCCATATATTGAGGATTCTACACTGTCATCTTTTCCAGTCCTGGCACCAGTGCACCTACCAGGACTGGACACTTCTTTATCCTGGGTCTTGTGCACCCAGCTATCTTTTTTAGTTTTTGACCTATGTCTGTCCATGATATATGCTATATAAATACAGTTTATACATCAGTGTCACCTTGGTGAGATTTTGTGAAAACAGGGTCCACCTCGAGAAGGTACTCACCAAGACTTGAGGATGAATTCAATTTCAGCACTACTACTCTCCTTTGCTTGCTGACCTTTCATCTCTCCATTCGGACCCCCTGTGCAAAAGTCTAGATGAGGCAAGAGACCAGATCCTAAAGGCATTGCCCTCACTGTAAATGACTATCTCTGGTGTAATACCCTGGAGTAAGTCACTTGCAGTGAGAGCAAGTCTTTTGGAATTTGACCTCAGAACTGTTAAACTCCAAGCATTGAAGCAATACTGACTTCAAGAATAATAACCATAGCCTGACTTATCAATGTGACTCATTCATGCCATGCCATGCAATTAAAGGTCATAAATATTTGAAAGAACTAAAGTTATGAGAATCCTTTCTTTAAAATTTGTCCACATATATCATTCTTACTTCCAACAAACCATTTTAAATGTTTTCTGATGCTTAATCTTCAGCTACATCATTGCTTTATGTTTTATGGTTTATGAAGAAGTTGAGAATTTGTTAACAAGTCTTGCAATAATATTTTTAAGTAGTTTGTCACTAGCTGCTTGTATATTTAAAGTCAAATAATAATTCCTAAACTATGGGTTCTTGTAATTTTACACAGTTAAGCAGACATGTTAGTATTCTTTTGCTGAAATGTTCCTTACTCCATTAAGAGACCACAGTATTTATTACTTTGAACCAACATTGGACTGCAATAAAATGTATAATTAAATATTGGAAAACAATCTGTGTCTGTAAAATGTATAAACAATAAATAAATGTTATTTTCAGATTTGCAGACTACAACCACCCATATATCTCTACTGTACAGATTTTTGCAGAATGTCCAGATTTATGCCATTATCATGCGAAATGCATGATTCAAAGTTTATCATTACTTCTTACATAAACTTAGATTGTCTTCTTTACTAAGCTCGTAACTTTAGTTCACCTGATATAGATCCTTAATATCACAGTTCTATCTCCTTTCAGATATTGTCACATTGTTACTCTCTCCAAATTAACTTTTTTTTAAATTTCCATCTTTATATACTCACAGTCTATGGCAAGTGGCTTCCATGTATACAAGTCCCTTTAATTCCACTGAAAATTTTTATACTTGATAAAACACTTTAAAAATACCACAAAATAAAAGGTAAATGGTTTAGCTTTTATTTTGTGGAATTTTTAAAATGTTTTATCAAGTTGTTTCAATGGAATTAAAGGGATCTGTGTACGTGGAAGCTGCTTGCCGTGTATTGAGTTTATTTGGATTGTGGATTTGTATTCAGTGTCTGGGTTTGGTTCTTTAATTTCCATTGTTATAGTGTTGCAAAATAATAAAGGTATTTAAATGAAGGAATAGATTTTTAATATAAAACTGGCTTCTCTGAAATTAGCATGAATAAAAAAAATCATTCGGCAAGTTTTTAACATCTGTATTTTAATTCAAAAATGCAGTTGTTTTGTCTAGAAAATAGGTGATATTGGTCAATGTGTGTTGAAGCAGCTATTGTGATTATGCAAGCATAGCCAGAAAGATATAAAACAAATGGATTAGACAGTTGGTTCATAAAATTTAGAATCTATAAACTGCATTATTTTATTTTAGTGGAAAACTAAAATATGAGCCAAATCTAAGCAAAAATTAAAAGAGTTAATTGCTTAAAATAGACATCAGCTATGGAGAATAAATCTGATATGGTTATCTATTTAAGCATACATTGCCTTGTTTTGCTAGCCTTTCTTTCCTCCCCAGAGCTAAATGCTGGTCATAAAATATGCATATGCATAATGGGAATTCGGCAGAATGGATGACTGCAGAAGTGAGCCATAAAAAATGCTATTTTGCAAATTATTTCACATTTTCCAGATCCTCAGATGCAAATTACATATAATTTAATTTGCTAAGTATACAGTATTTAAAATAAAAGAAATGAAAATGAGTCGCAAACATGCTTTTCCAAGCACAATGGATTAAAAGTTTTCTGTTATGTTTTATTTTAGGTAGTTTTCTTGCCTATGTCTAGTTGATGGCAGATGCATTACATTCTACAATCATACTAACAAATAATTCATAGTTATTAATAAAGAACTATGGGGGATGATTTTGCCATCATTGCTGTAAATGAAGTCTAGGAATCAACAGCATGCAGAAACATAATGTTTGACATGTAAGTGGTAAACGTGCCAGTTTATATTCATTTCACTTTTCTAGACTGGCCACCAAGCAAACTGGAATTCTTTACAGTCTACAGCTAAAGCATTATTGAGGTCTATATTACCATATTGCATGTTCAGAAGAGCGAACAACAGATAATCGACCCATTGTAAGCGAAAGCTTACAATGTCGAAACTTCAGAACAGTGATTATTTTCCAATGGAAAACAATCGCTGCTCCAAAAGAAAAAAAGAAAAAAAACAGTAAAACATTACTTAATGTGGGAGGGCTGTGCCCCCCCCCCCCACTTAAATATACCATCTCCAAGATCACACTACAGTGCCGAAAAGGCAAATTAGGGAAAGTGACCAAATGAATTCTTTCCCCAGGGAAAGAATTTGCTGAAACGCCACTTTGCTATTTTGCCTTTTCACTCTTTACTGTTTAACAAAGACGCATTTGGCAACCTGCATCTGTGACGGCTTAACAGGGAACCCATTATTGTTATGGTAACTTAACACTGTTGCCTCTGTGAACAGAATGGTATAGACTTTCTAATAGCCAGGAATTTCTATAGGCTTGGTGATACTACAGCTAACAGAAATATTTCCTGAGTCCATAGAGGTGCTGATTTTGTGTTGGTTTGGTGATGCTACAGCTAATAGTACAATACCGAAATATTTCCTAAATCCATGGAGTTGTTGATACCATTGATAGAACATCTTCATGACTCATAACTTTGCCAGTTTAAAATATTTTATCAATTAGCTTATGGTGTGAAACCTACAGAAATTAAAGACGTTTAAGAGCTGTCATTGTGAAAGATGACCAAAAAATGCTTTGGTTTTATAGTCCAGTGGAGTCCACAGAAAGTGGGAGCCTAATCATTTGGTCTTCTACATACCATTATTATTTTTAAACACCTTTATTGAATTATCACTTATGACATAGGCAAATTTACATTTATACAAAAGTAATCAAACTGTATTAACAAATTAACATTAACAAACATTACACTTATTGCTATATATCATATAACCTAAGCAACATTGCATAACGTATTTAATTCCTGGCTCCCTTTTTTAAACAAGAAACATCTTTATTTAACCATCACTTATGACATAAATAATCATACATTTTTATAAATGAAAATAACCCACACCAACACAAGCCTAGTTGCAATCATTTTACATTACAAACCATACTGACACACTTGCAGTTGCAAACATTATACATCATTTAAAATCTACCCAATCATTTCCAGTCAAACATTACATTGCCTGCCTTTTTTTAAACCTTATTCCTCCCATGTATCTATTGTTCACACAATTTCCGTTTTCCACTATGTAATTTGCTCCTACCCTTTTCTAAAGATTTCCAGTTCTTTTATTTCTGTTACTATATTTAATATTTCTAATATAGTTGGTTTAGATTTTGATTTCCATTTTCTAGTAATTGCTTTTTTGGCAGCCACCATAATTAGATACAGCAAGGCCTTACCATGTTTAGGCAACTCCTATTCTGTATCATAGGTCTGAAAGATCATCTCCCTTGTCACACCAATCTGGCCACCTAGTACCTCCAACAGTGCATCCCGCAGGGAATCCTTAAAGTCCACCAACCCACCGCACTCCCAGAAAATATGTTCCCAGCTACAACCAAAATTTGCTGTCTACCTGAGGAAAAAAATCTCTGGAGACTACTTGAGGTATAAACATATCTATGTAAGCATTTTGAAGCAGAAATCATAAACCCTTTAGGTTGTGTTGCCTATTTAGTATATATATATATATATATATATATATATATATATATATATATATATATATATACTCTTATTGTTTCTTGGTGAATTGCTTATCCAGTCCCTCTTCCCATCCTTTCTAACCTCCTCTGATTGATTCTTGTAGTTATCATGCAATATTCTATATGCTCTATTAATTATTCTTTTTTAATGGCAGCTTCTGTTCTAGATTCTACTAAAAACTATACCACTGCTGGTCATACCATTAGTTAATATTACTTTATATAGCGTGGAAGCCATAGTCTGGAATGTTTTTATTGTTTTGCTTATATGTATGCCATAGATGAGGGTATGAGAGATAAATCAGCTTTGATACTGCTCCGCATTCCCCTTACTCTAATTTGGTAACCCTAACACTACCTTGCCCCCAACACAATCCTACAAATTACACTTTAAAAAAATTCCCATAACAGTACCACTACAAAAGACAAAAGACAAAAGGACAAATAACACAAACAATATGAAACATCCACAAATCTAATTATGTCTCCTTACCTAGCCCTTACACTAACCCTAACCTGCCAGCACTCACACAGTCACTTTTCTGCACACTCCTACTTACCCCTACAGTATAAAGCTTTATTTCAGGAGTATTTTGCATTATATCTGTTTTGCTCTCATACAAAGAGTTATACATTTTAAGCATTTTTATTTTGAATTGTAACTATAAACTCATCTTTCTATATCTGTCTATATATAGATATAAATATATATACACCCACACACAAACACAGACTTATATATGTACACATATATATATATATATATATATATATATATATATATATATATATATATACACACACACACACACACATACACAAACATGAGTATTTTACATAACTGAAATGATAAAATGTCAATAAACAAAACAAAACAAGGCTAATCCTCAGAGCATGCAACATTAACAGATGACATTTTTCATGGTTCAATTCCCCAAGACCCCTTGCATGCCTGAGAAGTATGCATACTAACTCCAAGATCACACAATAATTGGCAAAAGACATATTCCCCATCCCTAGGGATTATAGATCTTGCTCTTATTTTGACCAAAACATGTCAATGAAACAGATGCGTACTTTCAAGACTCTTGACTTTATGAAACATTCCATGTTTTTTATATATATATATATATTCAAACATGCGCACACATACAAACACTCACACACACACATACATGAAAAAAGACACATACTTGCCAAATGAGAATACTTTATATTAGTTGGTATTAATATACTCTGTACTATATTGTGCAAAACGTTCTTGATTTTAATGGTGATCATTGTATTTGTAATGTTCACTATAACCTTTCCAATAATTTTTGCAACTTTTTACTCATGTCATGCATATTTCCTTATATATATATATATATATATATATATATATATATATATATATATATATATATATCTTCTGCTGACTGAGAATGCATTGAGATATAAAAAAATCTTGTGAACAGAGAAAGGACAAAAGTAGATGTGTTATAACTTATGGAACTAATACATTTAAAATCAATGAAGATGTTCAGCAACAATGGGGAATTATTGTCAATGACTGGTTTTTGAAGAAAACATACAGAGTAGATGTAAATCTGATTATAAAAATGGCAGGTATTTAAAACAATATTTTTCTTGGTTAAGGTTTGGTTAGAGAGTGAAACCTCTGAGCAGTGCATTATGAGAATGTTTACCATGTGGGAATTGTGTGTATTGTGCTTATGCTAGCAAAACTAAACATTTTACTTCAATAAATACAAGCAAGATTTTTGAAAATGTGGGGGTTTGTTAGCCTGTGTCACACCATGGGTGATGTATCTTATTTGCCATTGTTGCAGTTTTTATGTGAGACAGACTTCACTCCCATGGAAACTGCAGATGGCTACACATTTAAGTGATGTAAGTTGTGATGAAGAGCAGATTGACTATTTAAACATTTAGAACAACATCCGATGGCTATGTTTTTTTTTTTATCGTTATAGATAGTATGCTTGATAATACTAATAGTTAGAAAACAAAACATCAAATACTTTATAAAAAGGAAAGAAGATGAATAATTTAGGAGCTATATTGAAATCTGGACTAAAGAAGAATTAACAAAAATAATGTTTTCATTAAATATTAGATGTCATTCTGCACTAACTTCTAAATATCAGTATTCATTTAGAAACAACCATGAGAACCTTGTATTTATTAGTTCTATGTTTAAGCTGCATTCAAAATGTGATTGCTTAATTGCTGCTTTAATGTAGTTTAAAGATGATGTTTCAATGTGTTATATAGTTGATTAGTGTGATTTCACAACATTGATAAAGCTTTGGCAAAACCCAAGTTCCTGGATCTGTTGTAGAAATTTGCCTTTACTCATTTGGTTTAAATAAATGGTTGAACAAGTTCTGGAGTGTTGGTACTTTTCTTTTATCCGTAAAAAACACAATAGGCCAGGTACCCAAAATGACAAAGAAACCAATGCAGCACACAAAGGTACCAAGTAGAGATAGTCAAACCTGAAGCACAAAACACAATCCGAAGTGGAAGCACCAGCAGTTTATATAGTACATTTAATTTTACCTAATGTTGCACACATAAGTATACATGTTTTTAAAATGTTTTTAAAATAGATTTGTTTGTTGTGAATTTGCTTATTTGTTTATTTGCATTTCCATTGACGTGCTTGCAAAGTGACCTGCAAAGGTTACAGAAAGTCGAGTATTTGTATACATCTGGGTGTTTTCAGTTGTCAATTTATCATACTATTAAACAATTAAAGTGACGTGTGGGGGATATAAAGGATGCTACAGCTAGTTTTTTCTTTTTTTTTCTTTTCTTTGTTACATCTGAAGAAGTCTAGTGGACAAAAACGCCTTGTGAATATTTGCATTTATGTACTAAATAAACTGCTGGTGCTTCCACTTTGGATTGTGTTTCATGCTTTGGGTTTGACTACCTCTACTTGGTACCTTTGTATGCTGCATTGGTTACTTTTCTTTTATGTCATATCACACTCTGAAGGAGTGGATTTGTTTTATGACTTTTTGTGCAAGAATTCTGATTTCACACATACTAGGGTACTTACATTCAGGACATTGACTGAGCTAGTCCTGGAGAATCACTACATCTTGTCTGAGGGGCAACTTTTCAGACAAACGTCGGGGGTTGCTATGGGGGCAGTGTGAGCCCCCGTGTTTGCAAACATTGTATTGGCCCAATGGGAGTTGATCAAGGTGTTCCCGTCAGATGCTTATAGTTGGTGTAAATGTTATGCTAGATATCTGGATAATATATTAATTCTGTGGGGAGGTAGTGAGGGTCAATTGAAGGAGATTTTTTCCTACCTGAATTCCAACACCTCTTTTTTAAGGTTTACAATGGAGACCAACACAGAAAGTATCAGTTATTTAGACATCCAGATTAGGAAAAACAAAGAGTTAAAAAATATACATCTACCATTTACAGGAAACCAACGTATTCAAATACTCTACTCCATTTTGAAAGCAGCCACCCTCTGCATCAAAAAAGGTCCCTGGTTAAGGGACAGGGGGTAAGGCTTGCAAGGATGGTTAGTGAGTTAGACTTGTTTTATCATGAAAGAGATGTACTATCAGATATGTTGGCTAGAAGGGGATATCCACAAGAATTTGTGGAGCCAATATTAGAGGAGGTCACCCATAAGAGAATATCGGGGAACCTTTACCCCTTGTTGGGTCTTGGTAGTAGAGAAGACAGACAAGATGTAGTTATTGACAATAGAAATAGTAACAACAGTGTATTTAAGAAAGCTATGGTTTTGACTTACAACCCACAATATCCTCAATTTAGGGATGCCCTGTTCAAGAATTGGTTCATGTTACAAAATGATGAACAAGTGTGAAAAAATTAGGAGACAAACTACTGGAGGTATACAAAAGAGATACGTGCATAAAGAACATGTTAGAAAGGAAAAAGGATGGGGTAAGATCACAAACTAGTGATTACACTAGGAAGTGTGAACACTGTTCACAGTGTAAATTTGTATTAGAGGGTGACAAGGTGACTATACCGGAGTATGGTATAGTAACGTCTATACATAGAAACAATTGTGGAACTAAAAATGTGGTCTATATTGCACTATGTCAAATATGTAACAAATACTATATTGGTAAAATAAAAAGTTCATTTAGATCACATATTTACCAACATACATATGACATTGGAAGAGGGAATGTTAACAGTGCTTTAGTTAAGCACCTTAACAGGTTTCAAGAACATAGTTTTAAATTCACAATATTGGAACACATAGAAGTCAGTGAAAGAGGGGGACCAAGTGATTTATTCTTGGAGTACAAGGAAATGATGTGGCAATTGAGGGTCAATGCCACAAGTCCCCCTGGGTTGAATGAGGCAGTGTCCCTCACTAGTTACTTAAAGTTAAAATCTGATTTTCATCTGTGAGAGGTGGTAGGCATGTTCATGTACTGTAGAATTTTGTCATCCACATTTTCATATGTTTTTAATGAAGTAATATAACATTTAGGGTTAAAATATTTTAAATGTGAACTAATAATTGTTTTTTTTTAAGAAAAACAAATGGTTACATGAAATATAAAGGGTTTTAACGATTGGTATAAAAGTGAAAATTTATATTTTAACTTAAAAAGAGGGGATATAGCATTAACATTAATGTTCAGGCTAGATGAATTTAATTGAATCAACTAATTGAGATGTATTGTATTCAACATGTGATAGTATAAAAAATGGATGGACTGCTTTTATTGTCATTCTGAAGAAGTCATTGCATATGAACTGACGAAAGCGCTCAATAAAGTATTTTCCAGCTATGAGTGCGACCTGTTTCCTTTTGGGTTACTTTTCTTTTATATATATTTTGAATGTATGATGCTGCAGTGAAAACCTAAACTATAGAACAGCAAGGAATCACAGCTGATCAATCACCTGCTGATCAAAAAAAAACAAATTAAAACTTTTTTTTTTTGCAGTGCAGGGATCCCCCCTGCACCCCCATACCCCTTCTATTATATATGTCAACGTTAAGATCACATTACAATGTCATGAGGTTTGTAGGTAGAGAATCTTTCCTAGAATAATGTTCTTCTCATGTTAAATTATCTGGAATTGCACATGATGTTAGAACATGTGGTGAGTGGGGCTATAGTGAGGATTAGGAAACAGGGTTCCAGAAGAAATATTTTGTACAAGACACTGGAGAGCATATGTCAACTAGAAACACTGCTGTGAAATTGCAAAAAGAATACAAGTTTTAGCAGTGGAGTTGAAGATTTTAAATGCAGATAATTGTAATATGTGGAGGTTCTGGTAATGAGACAAAGTAGTAAAGAGTTGTTACTAAAGTTTATGGCTGAATGTGGGAGCAAGATGTCTAGATCATGGAAGGAATTTTAGTTATTTTTTCTTAAAGTCCCTTCGATGGCTAGATTTGTATAGGCTTGAAGCATCATAAGTCCATGCATTAGCTGCAGAGAAAGTGATGGTAATCTAGAATGAGTATCACTGTCCTTAGGAATGCATCTGAGTGTGATGTAACAGGTGGAATCTAGGCTGCAGGGTTTGTGACTTGCTGTGTTTGAGGGGAGGCTAATTAGAAACTGATTAAGTGGACAGCTGTGTACAAGCCAGTGTTAGGGTTCTCTTCATGGCAGCAATATGATGGGATTAGAATGTGCTATATTACAGTTTCCAGGTGATACAGAGTGTTAATAATCTCTCCAGTTCAATGAAATATGCACAACGTTCATGTGTCATCATAGTAACTTAATGCAATGAATCTGGCAGTTAATAATAAGAGAGAATTGTTAAGCAATATTTGTCATTCAAAGGTCTCGTTGAAAATTTTTCTCTTACAGATCTTATATGTTTCAGAATGTGTGGGTAAGGGAACCCCTATCATAGTCTGTGTAAGACAGACATTTGTAGATGTAATATGTTTTCCCTAATATTCTGAATTGTGGGGTAGAGGCATTATACTGTCATGCTTCCTTTTGTTTTGATTAGTTGCCTATAGGGTATCATAAAACCACATTCTTCCTTTCCAAAACAAAATAGCTTATGTTTGTTGCTGATAATAAGATTTTGAATTCTGGTCTCTTAGTAATTTCATTCAATGCCTGTAAGTTGGATCAGTTTTAGTTATTTTTTTAAAAGTTTCTTTGATGACTAGCTTTGTATAGACTTCAAGCATCACAAGCCTATACGTTTATACTAAGTTTACAGCAAGAGAGACAATAAAGGAGCTTAGCCTGTGACTCCCAAATTTGGGGGGGGGAGATTAATAGTGTCCTCAGTTTAGTAGATTTTTCTCCAAATATCTGAAGTGAAAATGTATGATTACCCACCCAGTAATCCTGACTAGTTTTTAATAATCACCAAGGATATACACTGCTTGATTTATGTATTTATTTTATTTGTTTTTGTCTGGTTACTGAAGTGGTCTGACTTGGTCATGCAAGACTGATTTTCAGCAAAGGTTTGGAGAGGAAAGCTCCAAAATACAGTGAAGATTTTTATTTAAACTTTCAAAATAAAATGAGTGTAAGAAAAGGAAAAGAAGAATAAAAAATACATATGAAATAAATCAGTGTACATGTAGAAAAGTGGATGACAGTAAGCAATTGCATCATTCACTGAGGAAATAATTTGATCATTTCAACTGTGTTATTTTAAAATAGCACTAATAAAATTAGATTTGGAACTGTGTAAAAAGAAAAAAAAAGATAAAATGAAAGTTGCTTGGAGAGGGAGGAAAGAGTAGAAGGAGCAATTTGAAAATTGGAGTACTAAGGTAGAAATGCTGTTAGAAAGGAAACTGAGTATGGAAAGGAGGACACAAGTAATGGAGAGGAAAAAGGTGATATTAACAAAATCTGAAGAGAGCAAAGTCTTCTGAATGAAGCTTTGTAAGTGGGAGGAAGAAGAAAAGATTTTATAGGAATTTGATAAAGTTATTGCATGTAATTTTACAGAAATAAAGTAGTTCATTGAGGATAATAGAAACAATGATATTAAATAAAAAAAACATAGTTGCTCCAGGAAATTGTAGAAATAAAATGTTTAGTAAGAGATGTTGAAAGAGAGAAAGTTATGGGATTTTGACCTTAAGCTAGTGATGTGGCACAGGTGAAAAATCAATTGATACACAAAGGCATGTAGTTTATCTTTGAAGTGGATGGAGAATGATATTATGGTGTGTACAGAATTCCACATCTATAAAACATAAATATAATATTGTGAATCTCCAGGGGAGTTATATGCTTTTCTAAATAGCAATGTTTGTATCTGCAGAATGATAAGGTCATGGACAAGAGTACTGCTGTAGGAGAGAGTTCAGAAAAGGGCATTTTTCAGAAAAGAAGATAATGTTATGTACAAGTTTTAACTATTTTACTCAATTTTATGAGAACTCAAGCCAATGTAATTGTTTGAAGGTTATGCAGTGATGGCTTGAATTTGGCATTTTCATACCAAATTTTGCAATTTTTGTAGCATTGTTCTACTTTTCAAAATGATGTTGAGTTTACATTTTTTAGGATGGGAGAGGCATATGGTAGGTTTCGTAATTTTTAGGTTCATAGGCAAATACTAGTCTAATGACCCTAAAGGGCTTTTAATAAGTCTAACTATGCTTTCCAATTACAATTGACAGGTTTTGCTAGCACTCATTTACTGTGTGTGTGTTTAGCTTGGTATGGGTGATCGAACATTTACGAGCTCCCACTTTCTAAGTGACATGGGTGGCAGGTTCTCCATCATCCGATGCTTTGAAGACCAGGCATAGATCACCTTTCAGCAAACTGTAGGAGACAATGTACAAAGGTAAGGCTATGAGGCAACCCATATAGGACATGTATATACCATGTGAGGAACCTCTGCAGATGTTCAAGTTGCTGCATATGCATGTCTGGTGCACAATTAAAAGGGCATTGCAAGCAATGATTGATCTAATTAGGGCTGAGTACAAAAAAACAATAGGATTTTGGAACTAGATGCTATACACTCACTTATAAGTTGTGCAATGTAGAGTAATTTCCTTACCACAGTAAACAGACAATGGTCAAAAGCCAAGTCACTGTTCACATGTGTTCCCAGTCCCTGACCACAGAGTCAGTTCTTAAGGATATAGGTTCATAGGTTCATAGGTAGGTACTAGGTTATCTGCCTGAGGGCATTTATAAACCTAACCAGAGTGTGTCGGCTTTCGTCACCCCATTGATTAATTAACTGATCCTCTGTCAAGCAGAGCCAATGAAGTGATCCCAGGGGTGTATTTTCTGTTACCCATCCACTCGTCAAGGTTTCTCTTGAAGAGTGTTAGTGAGGGGCTCTGCCTGATGTAATTTGGAATTTTGCTCCAAAGCATGGGGAGTCTCTGTGACAGGAATCTATCCCTCCAGCATGCTCTATTTATTGCTGTGATGAGGTTTAGTTCTCTAGAGTGTGTGGCTTGCAGTGACTTGGATTTCTTTAGGTGGAGCGTGTCCATCAATTCTGAGTTGGACATGGCTTTGTAAGTCAGGCAGAGATCACCTCGGAGTAAGCGATATGCCACTGAGTACAGCCAGAGTTTTTTCAGCTGGGCTGCATAGGACATATGTTTGAGACCAGTAATCCTCTTGCTGAGGTACTTTTGTTGTCTTTCCAGCTGTTGGAAGTGTCTTGTAAGGTACATCTCAAATGGGGCATTGTACTCTATGATGGGTCTAATGAGTGACGAGTAGAGGGGCACTATAACCTCTTTATTTCTAAATGCGAACCCTTTAGTAATTAGATGAGCCACATAGAAGGATTTCCTAAATACGTTGGCAATATGATTGTCAAAGGAGAGATTACTATCTACCTGGGTCCCCAGATCTCTTATTACCTCTTCTGTATTAAGGGGACTGCCACCTATGTTGTAATTTGTGGGTGTTTTGTTTTTCCCAAATGGGATAACTATGCATTTTTTGGCATTTAGCTTGAGGCCATGACTTTGACACCAAGTGTCCATCTCAGTAAGGCCATTTTGGAGGATGCCGGAGAGTCAATTATGGCTACCAGTTTTCAGTCATCGGCGAACTTGGTTAGCCATAGTCCTCCTGTGTTTGCCTGTACTTCTGAGATGTATATGCCAAACAGTAGGGGTCCCAGGACTGACCCTTGTGGGACAGCACTTGTGACTGGTTTAAAGTCAGACCTGGAGCCCACTATTCTTACCATGTGAGTTCTGTCTGTAAGCCAGTTGGCATCCCATCTCGTGAATTAGGGGTTTATGTTCAGGCTGGTGAGTTTTTCTGTAATACTCGAGTGGGGAATGGTGTCCAAAGCTTTGGTGAGGTCAAGGTAGGCTGTCTGAACCACCTTTCCCTCATCTATGGTCTTGGTGACTGTTTTGAAGAAGTCAACCAGGTTTAGTAGGCGTGATCTGCCCTTAACAAAGCTGAACTGGGTCGGGTCAAGTGTTTGGAGGTTCCCAATGTCTTTGTTAATGAGTTCCAAGATGATGCGCTCCATAGCCTTGCAGACCAGGCTAGTCAGACTTATGGGGCGATAGTTACCAGGGTCATTTGTGACCCCTCCTTTCTGGAGAGGAATAACCGTTGCTGTGCGACATTCTATGGGCATGTAGCCTGTGGAGAGGCTGAGGTCGAACAGCATGTTTAGGTGGGGGGTTAGTTCATTCTGTAGTTCATACAAGACGCAGCCTGGGACACCATCTGGTCCCATTGATGTTGTGTTTTTGGCTTTTGAAATGGCTGTTTTCACCTGTGTGTCTGTGATTTTTGGGACACTACACTTTTCCGGTATTGTTGTGGGGCCTTTTGGAGGTGAGAGGGGGGTGAAGTTTGCACTGAATCTATCTGCCAGGATGTTGGCAATATCAATAAGTTCAGTATATTTTGTGCTATTTCTCACTAGTTCAGTGCATATCTGTGAGTTGCCACTTAGATTCTTAACAAAGCTAAAGAAGGCTTTGTTGTTATCTTTTGAATCCTTGGCTATTTTTCTTTCAAAGTTAGTCTTGGATGATTTCATGAGGCACCTCAGTTTCTTACTGATACTGATCAGGGATGTCTTTCCTTCTTGGGATTTGCTTTTTTTCTGAACTAGTTTCCTCCTTCTATTGTATAGCCTGTTTATTGCAGGGGTCCACCAAACTGGTTTCCTTCTCTTAGAGGAGTGAGTCTTGGTTTTGCTAGGGATGGCATGATCTATGCATCCTTGTTGGTGCTCATAGAGTGCATTTGTAAAGGTTTCTGCATCTTGGGCAGCATTATCCTTTAGCGTGGGGGCTGTGAAACTTACCACCTCTGTCTTAAGTAAGGTGAAGTTTGCTTTAGAAAAGTTTTTTTACTGTGGTTTCCTTTGTTGGGTGTGGTGGTGGGGTGTGGACATCCAGAGTGATTAGTTTATGGTGTGATCTAACCAGTGATGGGTTGACCTCTGGTGTGGAACACCTGTCGCCCATGTTGGTGATGACCAGGTACAATATGTTTTCACCTCTGGTAGGAGAGTTTACCAGCTGATCCAGGGCATTTGAGTTGATGAATTCCAGGAAGCGCTGGGCCTGGGAATTTGTACCTGAGTAGTTTTCCCAGTGAATGGTAGGGTAATTGAAATCGCCCAATATCAGGGTGTTTGGTAGGACCTTCATTATTTCCAGTGCCTCCAGAAAGGTGGAGTGGTGGTTCTGGGTCATGGAGGGTGATCTGTAGGAGGCCACAATTTGCATTGCAGATTTGCCCATTGTTAGTTGAACATGGATGATCTCAGAGGTATCATGCTGCACCACTAACCTGGAGGTGTAGGTATCCTTGATGAATATGGATACATCCCCTCCTTTTGTGTTTGAGTCTGTGTTCAGTGGCCGAAATGTGTGGTATGAGTTGTAGCCTGGTAGTGCTGGGGTGCTCTCTGTAGCCTTGAACCAGGTTTCAGTTACTGCATAGTTGTCGATGTTCTCCATACTGAGGAGTGCTTCGAGTGTGTGCATTTTGAGATTTAAACTCCTGGAGCTGAGTAACATAGCCCTCAGTTTTTTGTTAACTGTGCTGTTTATGCAGGTGGTTATGACTTTTGAGCCTTGCCTAAAAAAGGCACTATGGGGGCAGCAAGAGCCTAGGCCAATATTCGAAAGCCTAGGGGTGACAGGTGCAACCTGTCTCTTGCGAAGCAATGCAGCTTGCCGAGCATGTCGCCCCAGGTTGACAGACACTGGATCCCCTTTGAATGACACCAGAAGCTTAGCCAATTGTTGAAATTGATTATTTTTTCTTTATACTGAAACTCTATACTTTATACTTTATATTGATATACTATCAATGCAGTAATTTCTGTGGATGTTTTTCTTTCTGAAATGTACTGTTATGTTTTTTTGGGGCTGAGTTTTAGATTGTGACTCTGGCACCAGTTATTAGATTGTCTCAAGCCTTCTTGGAGGATATCTGTGTCTTTCATAGATTCTGTCACTGCAACTTTGGAGATTGTGTCTCCAATGTTAAATGACAAATGTAGATTGCTAATCACTTAAAGTGTCTGGCAGAGTTCATTATTGAGTTATAGGGTTTGGAGATTTAGTTAAAATCCAGTCAGGTATGGAAGACTTATAGGCTTATTGAATATGGTCAGTGAGTTGTCTAGTTGTGAGAACCCATCTAAATTGTTTTGGACTGGAGCTGATGTATAATTGATTGGTTCAGGAGTGTATGTCTTCAATGACAGTCTGGTCAGTGTTAGAAGGTGTGTAAAAGGAGATTAAGAATATACATTCATTTTGACTAAGTTTTAGGAAACTGATGATTTCTGCATTCAGAAAAAGGTAATTTGTGTGGATAGAGTGTTGACAGTTAGGTGATAGTAGAGCAGATTATAGCTACTATATCATCTATTTTGTTTGTGCAATCAGCTTGAAATGTGTTTTAACAAGGAGGAAGAAAAGCATTATATTTAATATATTGTTTTAGATAGGTACAGTGATGGCTATGTACTTACCCACATATAAAATTCATCAGGATGCTGTAAATGTTGATATTAAAGAATGATAGTGATGATTTGCAAAACTGAGAGGGAGGGAGTGGATGAGGTTTTGGTTGAGTATGGGTTAGAGGTGTGATGTCTTGGAATGTATTTGGGGCTGGGGTGACATTTGAAGGGTTTTTATTGAGATGATAAAGGATGATTGTAAAATGGGTATGTTTAAGAGCTTGTTATTTGGTTTTCAATTTTCATTTGGCTTTTGCAGGGGAAAGTCATTCTATGGAGTCATTGAATATTGCCTCATAAATAGAAGTAAGCAAATTATTTATTTTAATAGCTGTTTGTATGGAAAGTAAGGATGGAGCAAAGGTAGAGAAGTGCTAAGTGCAAAAAATCATTATGTTGTGAAATGAAAACTTGAGATGGGATGGGGAACACCAAATAAGGTTGCACGATCTATACCTATTAGTAGAAGAGTAACAATAATAGGGAGGAGTACTGGTTCAAGAGAACAGGTCTGTAGGCTGATTTTTAGTACAGAGTTAAAAACATGTTAAGTGCTTGTATAAGTATTGATGTAGTGTAGATGATGACTACATATATTGATATGTAAAGGTAGCTAATCCACAGATGGGAAATATGCTGGGTTAGTTAGCACCAAATGGCATTATTAATATGATGGTTGTCGATTAAGGTCTCTCAAGTGGAAATTTGCATTTTAGTTGCTTCTATTTAGATGAAGGGGTTCAAAGTCTGTGGGGTCATTCAGAGGACAGGAGGCTAGACAGAGATCATGCTTGAGGAACTTATGCAAGAGAAGATTTGTATGGCTTTTGGTCCACCAGTGTAGCTGAAGCTAATTAGATATTAAATTGTTTTGATGAGGAAACATTAAGGTACATGAAACTGATTTAGGTGCTTAGGAGAGGTATATGCCAAGGGAAGTATTATATTAAATGACAGGACAGATGACTGATGAATACGGTTGATTTTGACTCTGGATCTTGAAGACATGCAAGAAGAAAAAGTTATGCTATGTAGAAGGATTTCTATCCATAAAGGAGATGTAATGGTCAAAGGAGAGCTCATTATTACTTAAGTCCCTAGGTCCCTGATGACTGTGTCCAGTTTATGTTGAATGCTTTGCATGTTATATACAGTAATTATGCTAGCTATGCCAGAGAATGCAATACTGCATTTTTTGGTGTTGAGAGTTAGCCCATAACTAACATGCTAAGTGTTAGAATGGTTCCACCCTTGGTGGACAGTTTCTGTGTCAGAATGGTATGTGATAACCTGTCACAATTTACACTTATCAACACACCTGTTTAGTCACAGTCCTTTGACATTGGTAAAAGAAAGTTTGTCCTAAACAGGACCCCATGAGACAACACTGGTGATATTACTCTGTCTAGATCAAAATATCCCAAATTTGCAACACAGGTTTTATATCAGAGCCAATTAAATATCCAATGAACTACATATGGGTTAAAGTTGAGTTGGGAAAGTGTGTCAATAGCCACAGCATATGGATAGTGTCAAATACCTTGGTTAGGTCTATGCAAAGCACATTCAGACATGGATATAGTAAATGATGATCTGAACATTGCTGTGGAATATGGCTGATGAGAATGTAATGAAGAGTGATGAGTGAAGATTGCTTACAAACCAAAGATGAAGATCTTTAGTTTAAGCTGTTTGTATAACAGAATGAAAAAATAAGGACTGTTTATTTTATTGCAAGTACATCAGTGTTGAAAAGGAGGAAGCTGTGGTGGGTTATAGAATCAGGTAGAAAAAAAAATCTACATCTTGTTGTAGAAGTAATATTTTATCAGAGTTTCAAAGTGCAATCAGTTGGAGGGCATATTTCAGTTTTGGAATGATGACATTTTTAGGTATAGGTTCATAGGTTCATAGGTTCATAGGTTGATACTAGGCTATCTTCCCTAGGGCATTTATAAGCCTAGCCAGAGTGTGTTTGGCTTTCACCACCCTTTTAGATTAGTTGACTGTGCCTCTGTATAGTAAGTCACAGAAGATAGCCCTTTTGAGGTTAGTTTACTGTGCCTCTGTCTTATAGGGACACAGAAGAGATCACAGGGGTAAACCTACGATCTCTCATCCACTCTTCAAGATTTCTCTTGAAGAGAGTCATTGAGGGACTCTGCCTAACATGGATTGGGATTTTGTTCCAGAGTGAGGGGAGCCTCTGGGATATGAATCTGTCCCTCCAGTATGTCCTATTTATTTCTGTGCTGAGGTTTAAGTCCCTGGAGCATGTAGTTCTAAGGGATTTGGATTTCCTGAGGTGGAGCATGTCCATTAATTCTGGATTGGACATGGCTTTATACGTCAGGCACAGATCACCTCTGAGTAGGTGGTAAGCAACTGAGTAGAGCTGGAGTTTCTTTATCCTAACTGCATAGGGCATCTGTTTGAGTCCCTTGATCCTCTTGGTGAGGTACTTTTGGGGTCTTTCCAGTTGCTGCAGGTGTATGGTAAGGTACATCCCAAATGGGGCATTGTATTTAATTATGGGCCTGATGAGTGATGAGTAGAGGGGCACAATGGCCTCTCTTGATCTAGATGTGAACCCTTTCATGATAAGGTGGGCTATATAGAAGGTCTTTCTAACCACTTTGGCAATGTGATTGTCAAAGGAGAGATTGCTATCTACTTGGGTCCCCAAATCCCTAATTACTTCTTCCGTACTTAATGGATTACCACCTATGAGGTAATTTGTGGGCACTTTGTTTTTCCCAAAAGGGATGACTATGCACTTTTTGGCATTTAGCTTTAGGCCATGGCTCTGGCGCCAGTTATCCATCTCTGTGAGACCCTTTTGGAGGATGCTTGTGTCAGCCGGCGAGTCAATTATGGCACCCAGTTTGCAGTCATCTGCGAACTTGGTCAGCCATAGTCCTCCCATGTTAGCATGTACCTCAGAGAAATATATACCGAACAAGAGAGGTCCCAGGACTGAGCCTTGTGGGACGCCAATTGTAACTGGTTTAGAGTCTGACATGGCACCTGCAATTCTGACCATGTGGGTTCTATCCCTGAGCCAGTTTGCAACTCATCTTGTGACATAGGGGTTGATATTTAAGCTGGTGAGCTTATTTATGATGCCCGAGTGGGGTATTGTGTTGAAGGCTTTTGCGAGGTCCAGGTATGCTGTGTGGACTACCTTCCCTTCATTTATGGCCTTGGTGACTGTTTCAAAGAAGTTGACCAGGTTCAAGAGGCAAGATCTGCCCTTAACAAAGCTGAATTGAGTAGGATCTAGTGTTTGGAGGTTGCCAATGTCTTTGTTTATGAGTTTCATGATGATACGCTCCATAGCTTTGCAGACCAGGCTAGTCAGGCTTATAGGGCGATACTTTCCGGGGTCCGTTGTGGCACCACCTTTGTGGAGTGGGACCACTGTTGCTGTACACCATTCCTTGGGTACACATCCTGTAGTAAGGCTGAGATTGAACAGTGACTTTATGTGAGGGTTCAGTTCTTCTTGGAGTTCATGTAAAATGCAGCCCGGGATACTGTCCGGTCCCATTGATGCTGTGATTTTTGCTTTGGAGAGGGCAGCTCTCACCTGAGCATCTGTGATGTCAGGGAGGCTACACTCTGTTGGGATAGACATTTGCTCTTTTGGGGGGGGGGGAGATGTTTGCACTGAACCTGTCTGCCAGGATGTTGGCAATGTATTTTTTGTCATTTTGAACTAACTCAGAGCATATCTGGGAGTTGCCACCCAGATTCCTGACATAACTAAAGAAGGTCTTGTGATTATCTTTAGCATCTTGTGCAATTTTTCTTTAGAAGCTGGCCTTAGATGATTTTATGAGGGATTGTAGTTTCTTGCTAGTACTCATCAGAGATGCCTTCCCTTTTTGGGATTTTGCTCTATCATGTAGTAGCTTCCTCCTTCTGTTGTATAGCTTATTTAAGGCTGGGGTCCACCAGACAGCTCTCCTGCCTTTGGAGGAATGAGTCTTGGTTTTATTTGGGATAACACAATCCATGCATTCCTGTAGGTGTCATTAGAAAGTGTTTGTAAAGGATTCTGTGGTTTGGGCTGTATTTTCCACTGGCCCGGGGGCTTTGAAGGATTCCACCTCGGTTTTGAGAACTGTGAAGTTTGCTTTTGAGAAGTTCTTCACAGTGGTTTCCTTGGCTAGGGGTGGGGACGGGATATGGATGTCCAGTGAGATTAATTTATGGTCAGATCTTACCAATGAGGGGTATACCTCTGGTATGGAACATAGAGTCCCCATGTTGGTGATGATCAGGTCCAATATGTTTTCCCCTATTGTGGGAGTGGTGACCAGTTGTTTCATAGCATTTGAGATTATAAATTCTAGGAACCATTGGGCGAGGGTGTTGGGGGCTTGAGTAGTGCTCCCAGTCCATGTTTGGGTAGTTGAAGTCACCCAGTATAATGATGTTTGGAGAGACCTTCATATTCTCCAGTGTTCTCAGGAAAGCCGAGTAGGGTTCCTGAGTTTGGGAGGGTGGTCTGTAGCAGGCTACAAACTGAAAGGCAGTTTTGCCCACTGTTAGTTGCACATGGATGGTCTCTGATGCTTCATGCAGTGCCACTAACCTGGAGGTGTGGGTATCTTTGATTAATATGGATACTCCCCCTCCTTTTGTGGTTCGGTCCGAGTTTTGGGGCCGAAAAGCATGGTATGAGGTATAACCTGGTAGTGCAGGTGTGCTCTCAGGGGGCTTGAACCAGGTTTCTTTTACTGCACAGATATCGATATTCTACATACTGAGGAGAGCCTTGAGTGCGTGCATCTTGAGGTTTAGACTTCTGGCGTTGAGCAGCATTACCCTTAGTCTCTTTTTCTTTGTGTTGTCTATGGAGGTGGGTTTGTCTTTTGAGCCTTGCCTAAAAAAGGCACTATGGGGGTGGCAAGAGCCTTAGCCAGTATTTGAAAGCCTAGGGGTGACAGGTGCAAGCCATCCCTAGCGAAGCAACGTGGCTTGTCGAGCATGTTATCCCAGGCTGACAGACACTGGATCCCCTTTGAATGACACCAATACTTTATCCAATTGTTAAAATTGATCAATTTGTCTTTATACTGTGGCATCATTCTTGGTGAGGGTAAGTTGCTACTCAAGGTCAGGGTCATACCAGCCTGGGCTACATGATCAGAGAGCTCCTCTATGTCTCTTTTCATGTAGTCCAGGGAGGTACGGCTCAGGTCATTCACACCAGCATGGACAATGACAGAGTCATATTTGTACTTGCTTTGGAGTAGCCTGAGTGCTTGTGTTATGTGGCGGATCCTGGCACCCGACAGGCAGCTTACAGTGAACTTCTCCTTGTTCAGCCTGGTGAGTGGGACGTCAGTGTGTCTGACAATAGAGTCACCTATTACAAGTGTATTAGGTGTGTTGTTTAGCCTTAAGGGCTGTGACTGTGTGGCACACTGACTTTGTGAACTATGTGATATGTGGGTATTGTTGTGGGGTAGCGGTTGCTTGGATGTCTGCTTTGGAGGTCTCTGCTGCTTGGGCAGATTTTTATTTAGAGCCTCCGAGTATGTTTTTGTGTGTTTATGTGTTTGGTTTTCTGTTGCGATAGGTCTATGTGAGACTGGATTTGTGGTGTGTGTGGTTACCTTCTCCTCCTGACTGACTGTGCCAGTATTGGGTTGAGAGAGCTCAGCCTCCAGTTTGGCTATATAGTTGCATCTCTCACATATATTTGAGCTTGTTGGGAGGAGGATAGGGTGATTTGTGTACATAAGGCAGTTGTAACATTGCCTCAAGATTCTCAGATTCACCAACTGGACTGGAGAGTAAACCCGAAACTGACTTTTGGACATGCCAGAACAGTATAAGGAACTACTTTTTGACTGATCAAAAAGGACCAATAGGGAGCTAAGTACTTAAAGGGAGTATAAGAGGGTGTAGTGCTTTAGTTTATTAGTGCTTACTTATAAGATTACTTATACGAGCAACTGCAGGGTTTTAGAATGAAAATAGAGTGCTTACGTTGAGATTTAGAACAGTTCTAAGGGAAAAAGTGAAGAGCAGACTTTGTGGAGCCAGGAATACATTAAACCCATTTAAGCAGCACTGCCCGATGCTGCACTATGCTCAAAATCATGCAAAACTGCACAAATGTGAGTTCTAAAGCAGGGAAACTGAAAGAGATAGGAATTGACCCAAAATGGCCAATAAGCTACTAGTTTCAGGGCTGAGACCACTCCTCCAGGGACAGATAGGCTGCTCAAAGCTCCCCACTCTCACTGGTGAACAGAGAAGCTTCCTCCTATCCAATTAAGGATATGGGCAACACAGGAAACTATACCACAGTCCGGAATTCAGCAAAACCTGAAATCTGGACTAATCTAGATCAGCAAAGGCGGGAAAAGAGAATTTTTTTTTTTTCAGGAAACAGCAGAAAAACACACAGAAAACACTGTAAATGCTATAAACAGGCTAGCACACTTTACTGTGTAGCCTACAATAGTTATACAATACAAAAATGACTTAAATTGATATAAAACTAGTGCAAAAACTGTAAAAAGCAGAAGGCAAATGCAATTTAAACTTTTTGAAGTACAGATCAGTTAGAAATTCGCTTTTTAGGCAGGAAAAGGCAGTCGGAGCAAACAAACAGAGAAAAAATACTTAAATCTGGAAAAGTCTCTCTTAGGTCTCTCTGTTGCCTGTATCACTCTGCAGGACACCACAAGGAGCTGTGCAGAGTTGTATATAATAACAAACTTTTTAAATCACAAATTTGCTAAATAAAAACTGGCGTTTTAGGCGGAATTAGTTAAGACAGCAAGAAAAGCAGAACGTGATACTTAATCACTCCAAAGTCACTCTTTTTTCTCTCTGCGGCTGTAGACTCTGCAGAACACCTGGAAGGCACTTGCTGAGTGGAATACAAGCATAAAAAACTGTGCAAATGAGATTTTTATAGCAGGGAAGTGAAAAAGATAGAAATTAGCCCAAAATGGCCAATAAACTACTAACTTCTGGGCTGAAACCACTCCTCCAGGGACAGATAGGCTGCACAAAGCTCCCCTCTCTCACAGATGAACAGAGAAACTTCTTTCTATCCAAGTAAGGTAATGGCAACACAGAAACTTATAACACAGCCCTGGACTCAGCAATAACCTGAAAACTGGACTATACTAGTTCAGAAAGGTGGGAAACAAGTACATATTTTTTTTCAGAAAATAGAGCAGATACAATCAAAATTAGCCCAAAAAGGCCAATAAACTACTAACGTCTGGGCTGAAACCACTCCTCCAGGGACAGATAGGCTGCACAAAGCTCCCATCTCTCACAGGTGAACAGAGAAACTTTCTTCTATCCAAGTAAGTTAATGGCAACACAGAAACTTGTAACACAGCCCTGGACTCAGCAATAACCTGAAAACTGGACTATACTAGTTCAGAAAGGTGGGAAACAAGTATATAATTTTTTTCAGAAAATAGAGCAGATACAATCAAAATTAGCCCAAAAAGGCCAATAAACTACTAACGTCTGGGCTGAAACCACTCCTCCAGGGACAGATAGGCTGCACAAAGCTCCCATCTCTCACAGGTGAACAGAGAAACTTCCTTCTATCCAAGTAAGGTAATGGCAACACAGAAATTGTAACACAGCCCTGGATTCAGCAATAACCTGAAAACTGGACTATACGAGTTCAGAAAGGTGGGAAACAAGTATATAATTTTTTTTCAGAAAATAGAGCAGATACAATTAAAATTAGCCCAAAAAGGCCAATAACTACTACCTTCTGGGCTGAAACCACTCCTCCAGGGACAGATAGCCTGCTTAAAGCTCCCCTCTCTCACAGGTGAACAGAGAAACTTCCTTCTGTCCAAGTAAGGTATGGCAACACAGAAACTTGTAACACAACCCTAGATTCAGCAATAATATGAAAACTGGACTATACTAGTTCAGAAAGGCGTGAAAAACACACACACACACACACACACACACACACACACACATATATATATATATATATATATATATATATATATTTTTTTTTTTTTTCCAGAAAATAGAGCAGATACAATCAAAACAACACTTTACCCAATTAACCAGTTAAAAAGCTTAAAACTGAGCCCTGTTCCATCATTCTTCAATCAGACAAGTTCTAACTGCACAGTCCTGCCACTAGGGTATAGAGAAACCTTCTCCAAAAAAGATGGCCTGGGTCAGTGCACAATTCATACAAACAAAGCTAGATCCAGCCGGCCTGAATCTAGTCTATGCTACAGCAAACAAGGTGTACTGATTTCAGAAAGAAACAGTTCAAGTAAGCATGCGCAATAAGCCTTTAACCAGAAATTCCCAGCTCAGAAGGGCAGAATCTAGCCTCTCCTTCCATAAGAGTGCAGACCACAAACCTTCTTAATGTAAAATAACTGGCCTGAAGCCCAAGTCCTTAACCTAGAACTAATACACTTTTAGAATAACAGACATTGAGCCTTCAATCAGCAGTTCCCAACTTAGAAGGATGTACACTACCTGTCCTGCCACAACAGTGCAGACCACAAACCTTCTTAATGTAAAACAACTGGTTTGAAGCCCAAGTGCTTAAACCAAGGGCCTTAGAGTAACAGTTACAATTTAATCAGGCTACTAACAAGCAGTAATAAAGGCAGCAGAATAAATTTAATTGAGTACTTTTAAAAGAGGCAAAAGAAAAATAAGGTGATAAAGTAGGAAGAAACACAAATACAGTAAAGCAGATGAAGTGCACATTTTTTTTTCTTTTTTTGAGATGGAGGAAACAGAGCAGATTAAGATACTATAGGGGGATGCCCTTGCCAAGTGCTCTCTCTGTACACCGCAGAGGAGATGGGACTGGTAAGAGTGTCCAAAATCAAAATATGATTTCACTGTACTCAGCTGAGTGAGCGAATGAGATGGATCCAGGAGGAGTATGCAAAAAGAGATTTACAGCAGGGGCGGGCAATTCCAAAGCCACCAAGATTAACACCACAACAAGAAACAGGGGGGGGGGGACTAACTGCAGAGATTCAGAGACACAATATTTACTGAATCCAAGACACACAATATTTACTCACTCAAATCTTAAATAAGTGCAGAAAATATACTTAAATCAGTTTGTGTCCAGTTGATATATGCAGACAAGACTCAGTAGCCAGCAACTCGATTTAAAATGATTACTAGAAATGAAACCAACACAGATTTTAATGCTAGCAGAAACCCCCCCCAAGCTAATTAACACTAACAAAGGAATTTCAAAGCAGTCTAACAACTTTCAGTGAGATCAGATGGCTAACTGCAGAGATTCAGAGACACAATATTTACTGAATCCAAGACACACAATATTTACTTACTCAAATCTTAAATAAGTGCAGAAAATATACTTAAATCAGCTTGTGTCCAGTTGATATATGCAGACAAGTCTCAGTAGCCAGCAACTCGATTTAAAATGATTACTAGAAATGTAACCAACACAGATTTTAATGCTAGCAGAAACCCCCAAGCTAATTAACACTAACAAAGGAATTTCAAAGCAGTCTAACAACTTTCAGTGAGCTCAGATGGCTAACTGCAGAGATTCAGAGACACACAATATTTACTGAATCCAAGACACACAATAATTACTCACTCAAATCTTAAATAAGTGCAGAAAATATACTTAAATCAGCTTGCGTCCAGTTGATATATGCAGACAAGTCTCAGTAGCTAGCAACTTGATTTAAAATGATTCATAACAGATGGAGATTCAAGTAAGCCTATTAAATAAATGGTGGGCAGTTTTAGCTGGCTAAATACCTTGTCGATTTTTTGAAAGATCTGAAGTGATGTCTAGATATCAGCTGCTAAGATAGAGTAACCATTAGGGTCATGAGACTGCAAGAAATTAGAACAGATAAAACTTTAAGAAATCAAGAAGATCAAAGATTATGCTTTGGAGATGTTTATAATATTTCTGTGTTTGCCATACGATTTGTAGCAGTGAAAGAAATTAGCTTTTAAGATTGGTTGTATGTCATTAAGGAGGCTACAAACTTTTAGTATAGGCTCAGCTTGATAAAATTGTTTGCTGAGATGGGGAATTATGCAACAAGGTGATTAATGAATAAGAAGGCTAGAATGGGCCATTCACATTAGACCTAGGAACACCCGAATAAGCAACTATGTGTAAGAATGAGTTTTGAAAGATAATGTGGATGCAGCTGTTGCAAAATGGATAATCAAGGCAGAGCTTCTGTAGAAAATGCAATATTACAATGGTGTTTTAATAATAGGATGTCATTTATTAGGTCAAATAGTATTTTAAAGTTTATTAAGATTACATTTGTTATCCAAACTTTGTCAGTGATTGAAAAAAATATAACTAGATTACTGAAATAGGGTAGTGTTTTTATTATGTATAGGCCTAAAGACATATAGATGTGGATGTGAATGTGTACAGTGGATCTTAATTTCATGTTTTCCTAAGATTTTGACAATAGGAGAGTAATCTGCTAACTATTCAGCATTATTTAGGACATGAGAGCTATGCCTTCTAGGAAGGGAAATAATTGTGGATTTATTCCATTCTAATGATTTAATAGCTTACTAAGTGATAGATTAAATATATGAGAGGCATGTTAATATAGGGTGATGATCGTTGAGATAAGAGGATATAACTCATTAGTAAAGAGAAAGGAAATTCACCCCAGGGATCACGTCAGTCACCCTGCTAGACAGGGGTCCAGGGAAGTAAATAGTGTGGGAAGAAATAGCCAGGGAATTGTCATGGCTAGACTTGTTTAGGCCCTAGGGCTGATAGCCTAGTACCAACCTATGAACCTATGAACCTATAAAGATATAATTTTGGTTGTATTTAAGTAAGGTAAAACAAACTGAATCTATGTTATGTAGCTAAAACTGAAAACAATAGGGAGTGATGATGGTGGGAGGAATGAAGGGTGGCTGGGAATGACAGAAGCATGTCGGATGAGGTTCAAAGGGTTGAATGGAAAACGTAGTTATGGTATGACACAGTGTTAAAAGAGAGATTAACTGTTAGCTTTAAATGGGCATGGACATAAGTTTTTAGAATTGCAAAGGAAATATTAAGTGGAAAAGTGTAGCTGCTTGGTTGATTTTTTCCCTTTAAGAGTCCTATTCAGTTAAAATTAAGATCACTTAAAAGAAGTAAATTACATTTTAATAATCACAGATAGTGAGAGAGAGTTAGGGAGACGTTCTAAGAGTAAACAGATATTGACAAGAATGTACAGGGTGAAATAATGAAGCAACAGAAAGATGCATATTCCCTTCAAACATGACTTTAACTATAGACCTTTTAGGAACTGTATCATATTTTTCTAAATGTGAAGCTACCACTTTGAATTAAATTTCTTCACTGACAATGGGTCTTTACTATTCAATAGTTTTTGAACCAGATGAAACCTTTGTAAAGGTGTTTTGAGTGTGGTTTATAAGAAGGTGGGGGGCACCTTATGATAGCTATGCTATGATAATAGACAGGATGTCTAGGTTATGCAGGTTACTCCAGGCATTGCATTTTGATATGTATACTTCAATTACACAAGTAGGTTTTAGGTATATACAACTGATGGTGTGCCCTGTTTTGTGAAGGAGGCAGCTTTTCAACTGATTTGTGAGAAGGCTGTACCAATTGTTGTTTCAATGCTAACAGAGAGTAAAATATGGGAAAATCTGAACAGAAGATGTAAAATGTACTAAAGAAATGTTGCATGTTGATGAACTGATAGAAATTTGAATTTATGAATAAGGGTGAATGATTTTTGAAATGAAAGCAATGTTGGGTCTGATGCACCGGGAAATAACTACATTATAAAAAAATATTGAATACTGCTTTGATTGACTGTTTATGGGAAACTGATACACACAACATTGCTTACATCCACATCACACACTAAAATATTTCTTTGAACTGTTCGTCAGTACTGACATAAAAATGTTTGGCTTACCATGTGTAGATAATGGTATGCTATCTATGCTGCAAGGTCCTGGAAGAAGTTAAGCAAAAGGTAAGGACAACATCATCACAATTAACAGTGATATAGGGGGCAGTACTTTTCCCCCTTTATATGTCCATTAGCTACACTTTCAACAAGAACTTAGATTACAAGTCTAGCCTAAGCCCATGTGTAAGTAATCAGAATGTATTGTTAACTGTAGCAATCTTCAGTTCTTCCCTCTAAAATTTTCTTGTGAAACAGAACTAATGTATTGAATGAAATTGTTTCACTATACAACAGTATTTAGTAATTGAGATACAAAAGCCTACCAGGAAGCTCCTCCCTGGACATGCTTGCTGTCCCTGAAACAGTAGCACCAATGTCAAGGACATGCGATTCTGCACATTCCTGGGAGATGTTTGGATCCCTGACACTGGACAGGAACTATTCATTTGCTGTCAGTGGAGGCTCTGTAACTGGGCCCCCCTAGTAGCCATCTGATCACGAGCCACTACAGCTGCTCTCCTCCATGTAGGCGAGATTATATCAGTGGCTATGGTATACCTAATCATATGTTCTGCTTTGGCCACCTACTGTATTAACATCTGCAACTATCTTCTGCCAAATTTGCATTCCTCCTGACATATCTCCCTGTCCCTCTCAAGCAGGAAGGCACCATGTCACCTAAAAGCTTCCACAATGACATGATTCTCAGGATCAGTAAAGGGAGGTTTTCGAGGTTTGAGATGCCTGAGTTCCATTGTCTTAGGTATCTTAAAATACAACAGAAAGACAATACACATAACTATCACATAACTACAAAATAACTGTTCCCAGATAAAACAGAAAAGGTAGAATTTCAGTATTACCCACTGGAGAAACAGAAAGCAATCTAGACATTTGATGGATGCAAAAAGGACAGTAACAATAGCAATATATCCTTGCTTGTGCCATAACAAAAATGCACCTTTGCTCCCCCACCCCCAAATGAACAGGATGTGATGCTCCTGCACTGGATCAGTAATGAAGGCATCTCAGTTCTCACCACTAACACAAGTGAGGGATGTGCACCTTGGGTGGATGACAAGTACTCACACAGTAAAGTACAACTTCCCTTAAGAACACACAGTGATCGCAGTCAGTCTGGGGCTGGTTTCTCCCTCTCTGTCCAGATCCCCAATAAGATTCCCCACTGTCACAGCTATAGGGTTAAGATATCAGCTGAGTGGTCAAGCCAAAACCTCCAGCACCCTCTCTGTGCAACCAGTGCTTCGTGTCCCTGCCAAAGTAGCTGACACACACATACACACACACACACACACACACACACACACACACACACACACACTTTGAGATTTGATTTATATGCAAACACACAGACACTCCTGTGGAAGATTGTCACAGGTTCACTAGCTATGCCCCCTTCTGCCCAGACTATAAGATAGAAATCACTGCCACCAAACACCCTTTATCAGCTAATTTAAGACCCTTTCCAATGGGTGACAAATTCTACTGTGTAAAGTTACTATTAATGAAATGGTAAGTGTGATCAAACTAAGGCTATTCAAGAGTGGCCTGCACAGTGTCACCAAATATATATGCAAGTACTCTATGAGCTTAAATATCCCTAAACAAATCAGACACAATTAAAAGGTTTAAATATATTTAAAAATAAATAATAAAAGCACAAGACAATGCTCAATAAGTCAATACAGTGACAACAGGGTTCAGAATCACATGAAATATTTTAAAACAATATGCAGGACAGTCTCATATAAATATAGAAAGCATCTAGACCGATCTTACTATTTTCCTAGCTATCTCTAAGAGTGATACTATGATGTAAGTCTTACTCACAGAGCAAGGCAAATGCAAGTGCTAAATGGATGTTTTCAGATCCAAGACACAATATAAAATGCACAGACTTTCTCTCTGAGATTGTTCTTAAATTTATAATACAAATTACTTCTGAGTTGGCTAGATAACATCATTCTTGCCACCTCTGCCTTTAGTTTCCAGGTCAACAGAAACCTAAACGTTAGCACCTCAGTGTCAGGAATACTTATTTCTTAAAAGCTGACACTTATCTCTTGCCTGAAACTGATAGACATAGAACTGTTGTACACTTTTGCCTTTGAAACCTAGTAATTATTTCTGTCATAAGACAATATAAAGAAACTACAGCTGTAAAAAATAAAGGTAATTAATAGATTTGTGGTGTACAGCTGAAATTTGGAACATAGGTAGAATACATACATAGTACACAGGTACAGTATATACATTGTAGATTAGCCAGTGTTTGTGAGTAAGATTGAAAACTATTATCAAGTGCTCTAGATTTAGTATGTATATGTTTAAAATGTTTAAGCACTTTCATCAGGTTTGTAAAGCAGACTTTCTCCCAGATGCCTATGTGAGATAAGCATCCTTACATGAACAATGCATAGGATATCTATCAGGGGGTGTTACACACAACTGGGGTAGGGTCCATATTGTGAAGTTGTGCAAACTGATTTGCTTGAATATGAATGCCATCTCAACAGAGGTCTCCAGCAAGTATGACACAGGTAAAGGCTCATGGATAATATTAAAAGCAACAAACACAATCATGGACACTATCAGAATAATAGTACCAGTAATCCCATGTCTCTGATATAACATATGCAATTTAGAGTGATCAGAGATGATTTTGCACAAACACACTTGTACAACTATTATGATGCATCCATACCCGATGAGGATAATCATGCACACTTCCCTGGCACTGTAACATCTGCTGGAGGTGTTAGGAGGGACACTACTATACCTGTATATGAGATCAATACAGGCTAGTTGACTGGTCTGCATGGTATATATATATATATATATATATATATATATATATATATATATATATATATATATATCACTATCCACACCGTCACAAATGTTATCAATGTCATTAATTTTGTCAAACAGCTATGTATGTACTGTGGGCATCACCAAAAAAGGTAGCACACATGTATCTGATATAACTGCTTGATGGGGGTTCCACACCGACAGACAGTAATGCTTATGCCACAAAAAGAATAACTAGGCATGATCAATAAGATGTGTGATAGCTCACTATGACAAAGGTGGTAGACCAGTTACACATCACTGGAAGATGTGTAGGGATGTACATGAAGAAAGGTGCATTGTACTCAGTTGCTGGTGTGAGGAAGGCTGTGAACTATTGAGGTACTATGGCCTCTGATGTGGATGTCCTTCACATTCTCAGTAGTTGTGTTACATACAAGGTTGTAGTCAGCACTGTGACCACATGATGGTGGATGTTCCCCTTACCATCTAACCCAGGACATACATCACATACCAATCGGTCTGATTATAGGGTGTGATGTCTACATTATACTTGGGTTGTGTGTTTGTTTTCCTGACATAACAAATCTTCCCATGTTTTCATGTCATTGCAGGCATTGTCATGGCTATGGCAGCAATCTTTGGTGTGTGTAATATCACAGTTGGAGTCAATGGCCCACAATCTGTAGTCTTTCAGACAGCTGTTTGGACACAGGATTTATAAGTCATCTGTGATGTCTATTACTTAAATAATAGACAGGAAAGGGCCTAGGAAACAGGCCTGATGTATAGACTTGATCACTGGACCTGAGATATAGGTCACTTCACACATGTCAACATATTTAGATGCCACATATATGTGATATAGTGGTCCAGCCACTTGGTGATATACGTGTATATGGCCACATCTGACGGTGTTAGTGAATACCTCATTGTAGATTTGTGTCAAATGCCTTGGGCTTGTCAAGTTCAAAAGGATGATAGTGTTGTCATCATGCATACCCTAGATGACCTCTTTGAGAGGATCTAACAGAAGTAACAGACATGATGTAGCATTAGCAACTCACACAGGTCTGTTGCACACAGCCTGTATATAACTAGTATCCATTAATCAAAGGTCAATGATGACATGTTGGTCAACCTCACAGATGAGGAGAGTGAGGATATGCATATACATGCATGCATTGGGTGCTGTCTCCCCCAAGTGGGTTCCTATTACGTTGATGAAGTTTTACAACTTTGAACATTATATGGTGGAGCCTATATGTTCAAAGTACATGATCGGGCATGGCCACATTGATTAACATCAGATGATGTGGCTGGCCTATGCCCACAAGGATGCTGTCCCCCTCTCAGCAAAAGTTCCTTCACAGGCACTGCACATTCCAATGTGACATTCATCCAATCCATTGAATCAGCAATATGGTGAAGGCAGTCAAACATGTAAGCTTGTGCGACATCTGCAACCCTAAGCATTTCTCTGGAGGGCCAGTGGTTGCATGCCTGTGCCTCCATGATGGCCTTATATGCTGAGTGGCATGGGAAGCGACACTTGGATCAGGAGGATAATGGACAGCAGGTTTTCTTGGAACACCCCTAACAACCCTCCTGCATGGCACCTCACCCACACTTTGGCTAAGGCCAGAGTCAAAAGGCACTGAACCCACAGTAACCACATTTTTCTGATTGATTGTCTCTCTTTCCTCTTGTCCGGTATCTGAGGGCTCACTGGAAATGGCAGGTGTAGGCCTACTGGTTGTGTGTAATGCAATTTCAGAGGATGGCTGTATGTCAATCTCAGTGTCAGAGTCAACAATTGTGTCCCCTGACTGTGTTTCTGTTTGGCCACCATCATCATCATCATCAGAGTTTGCTGATACTTTGACATCAGATGGCAGAAGTCCCATACGTTTCACTGTCAGGATCACCTGTGATACTAAGGAACAAACACAGGAACAATTAATAATTACACTACTATAGTCCAGTATATGATCATAAAATAACAGTGATGCCACTATTAGACAGTACAGTAATACACACAACATTGCTTACATCCACATCACACACTAAAATATTTCTTTGAATTGTTCGTCAGTACTGACATAAAAATGTTTGGCTTACCATGTGTAGATAATGGTATGCTATCTATGCTGCAAGGTCCTGGAAGAAGTTAAGCAAAAGGTAAGGACAACATCATCACAATTAACAGTGATACAGGGGGCAATACTTTTCCCCCTTTATATGTCCATTAGCTACACTTTCAACAAGAACTTAGATTACAAGTCTAGCCTAAGCCCATGTGTAAGTAATCAGAATGTGTTGTTAACTGTAGCAATCTTCAGTTCTTCCCTCTAAAATTTTCTTGTGAAACAGAACTAATGTATTGAATGAAATTGTTTCACTATACAACAGTATTTAGTAATTGAGATACAAAAGCCTACCAGGAAGCTCCTCCCTGGACATGCTTGCTGTCCCTGAAACAGTAGCACCAATGTCAAGGACATGCGATTCTGCACATTCCTGGGAGATGTTTGGATCCCTGACACTGGACAGGAACTATTCATTTGCTGTCAGTGGAGGCTCTGTAACTGGGCCCCCCCTAGTATCCATCTGATCACGAGCCACTACAGCTGCTCTCCTCCATGTAGACGAGATTATATCAGTGGCCCTATGGTATACCTAATCATATGTTCTGCTTTGGCCACCTACTGTATTAACATCTGCAACTATCTTCTGCCAAATTTGCATTCCTCCTGACATATCTCCCTGTCCCCTCTCAAGCAGGAAGGCACCATGTCACCTAAAAGCTTCCACAATTACATGATTCTCAGGATCAGTAAAGGGAGGTTTTCGAGGTTTGAGATGCCTGAGTTCCATTGTCTTAGGTATCTTAAAATACAACAGAAAGACAATACACATAACTATCACATAACTACAAAATAACTGTTCCCAGATAAAACAGAAAAGGTAGAATTTCAGTATTACCCACTGGAGAAACAGAAAGCAATCTAGACATTTGATGGATGCAAAAAGGACAGTAACAATAGCAATATATCCTTGCTTGTGCCATAACAAAAATGCACCTTTGCTCCCCCACCCTCAAATGAACAGGATGTGATGCTCCTGCACTGGATCAGTAATGAAGGCATCTCAGTTCTCACCACTAACACAAGTGAGGAATGTGCACCTTGGGTGGATGACAAGTACTCACACAGTAAAGTACAATTTCCCTTAAGAACACACAGTGATCGCAGTCAGTCTGGGGCTGGTTTCTCCCTCTCTGTCCAGATCCCCAATAAGACTCCCCACTGTCACAGCTATAGGGTTAAGATATCAGCTGAGTGGTCAAGCCAAAACCTCCAGCACCCTCTCTGTGTAACCAGTGCTTCGTGTCCCTGCCAAAGTAGCTGACACACACATACACACACACACACACACACACACACACACACACACACACACACACACACACTTTGAGATTTGATTTATATGCAAACACACAGACACTCCTGTGGAAGGTTGTCACAGGTTCACTAGCTATGCCCCCTTCTGCCCAGACTATAAGATAGAAATCACTGCCACCAAACACCCTTTATCAGCTACTTTAAGACCCTTTCCAATGGGTGACAAATTCTACTGTGTAAAGTTACTATTAATGAAATGGTAAGTGTGATCAAACTAAGGCTATTCAAGAGTGGCCTGTACAGTATCACCAAATATATATGCAAGTACTCTATGAGCTTAAATATCTCTAAACAAATCAGACACAATTAAAAGGTTTAAATATATTTAAAAATAAATAATAAAAGCACAAGACAATGCTCAATAAGTCAATACAGTGACAACAGGGTTCAGAATCACATGAAATATTTTAAAACAATATGCAGGACAGTCTCATATAAATATAGAAAGCATCTAGACCGATCTTACTATTTTCCTAGCTATCTCTAAGAGTGATACTATGATGTAAGTCTTACTCACAGAGCAAGGCAAATGCAAGTGCTAAATGGATGTTTTCAGATCCAAGACACAATATAAAATGCACAGACTTTCTCTCTCAGATTGTTCTTAAATTTATAATACAAATTACTTCTGAGATGGCTAGATAACATCATTCTTGCCACCTCTGCCTTTAGTTTCCAGGCCAACAGAAACCTAAACATTAGCACCTCAGTGTCAGGAATACTTATTTCTTAAAAGCTGACACTTATCTCTTGCCTGAAACTGATAGACATAGAACTGTTGTACACTTTTGCCTTTGAAACCTAGTAATTATTTCTGTCATAAGACAATATAAAGAAACTACAGCTGTAGACATTCTGTCTTCTGGCTGTGGTAAACACCATCATAAAACACTTTACTTGTCAACTTATTTTCTTAGAGTTTTGCAAGTTAACTTTGTATATTCCAACTTCTACCATGAAAACATACATTTGCATAGACATATATGCCAAATACATTTCTGCTCTTTTTCAGCAGGGTGCACTGTGCTTACATTTTTGAAGCTCAACATATAACATACAGTTTAACACACATAAAATATAGTTTTCTTACATTTGTAAGACAAGCCTATGGATCATATTAATATTTACGAATGACATTGGATTATTTATAAAATTCTAGCTAGCTGGGCTGGCAGCCTTCACACTACTCCCCCCCCCCCATGAGAACACAAGCTAGTTTTTTTCTAGTGACCCTTTAAGAAGTGTTGCTTGAGAGGGTTGAGTCTATCTGGGAACAGCGTACCCCATTCCCTGTCTTGAGATCACATCTGTGTTGGCCTTGCTAACCCCAATGCAGTGCTGCACTAAAATATCATATACTTGCAATCCTAGGCTCCACCTTGGTAACTTGGCATTTTACTGGCTGGCTTGATGTAGCCATGTTAAGGGATTGTGGTCTGTAACTACAGAGAATTTCCTTCCATACAGATACGGCTGTGTGAACATCTGATATGGCTGGGAGGTGTGCCAGATATTAAGTCTTGATAACTGCCTGGGTTGCCAGCATACATGTTCAAGATGATTCCTCTGGCATTACGCATGACTTGGCAGTTAATAGAGTGAAAGCCTTTTCCATTAATGTAGAGCCTTCCCTGTTCTCTGGGAGTGCCTTAATTTCTACATGTGTGCAATCTATGGCACCAAGTACTTCAGGGTAGTGTGCTACAGAGTAGAACTCCTGCATATTTCTAGCCCTATCTTCTGGAGTATGGTGAAATTATATGTAGTCACTAGCATGATGTAGCACAGCACTCAGAAATTATGGAAGATCATGGATGCTGATGCCTTTGACACCCCCAGCATGTCTCCTGTTGGTCTCTGAAAGGTACCTGTAGCTAAAATTCAAATTGCTACACATATCTGTATCTCCACTGGGATGGGTTGCCTTGGATTGCCCTGGGTCTGAGTTGAGGATGACAGAGGTTACAGAGTTCCTGTAGTGTGTCTCTATCCACCCTGTAGCTCTCTACACTTTCCACATCATGTAGATTGTGATAAGTTACCTGGGGTCTGAAAACTCTTCTCCTTCTTGTCCTTGGTCTACTAGCAGCAGAAGCAGCTGCATAGACTTCAGCCTGTTGCACATACACATGAATTAAAGCAACAGCAGTCCCTAACATTGCTTCTCTATAGACTTCTTTCCATGGCTGTATTCCAATAGGTTTTGGAATTTGCAGGGAAAACTAGCACTGTATCTACATGGTTGCTTTGCAACTTGTTGAATAGCTCCTCCATCATGGATTGGTTGATTAGCATGCAATTCAACTGATTATGCTATAATTTGCATTCCACTGTGTTTACCTTGTTTGTACAGCTGTGCAAAATTCTACACACTGTGTATAGCCGCTTATTGAATCCAAAACAGTGCACTACCATATGCGTATCATGCAGCAACATGCACATGGTGTAAATGGACTATGTAGGCTTTATTGAATCTTGCCGATGGAAGAAAACAGTTGAAAGGAACAAAACACAACAGAAAGACTACACACTCTTAAGAAATAACATGACAAAAGAACAATAAGAAAAAAAAAACACAACCAATTATAAGATGAATAACAGATTGAAATGTAAATGGTACATACGATAAGAACATTAAAAATAAAATGTGCATCAAAGATAGTTGCAGACTCAGAAAAGTCTACACCGTCATAACTGATGTACTATAAGGTACTGACTTTGCTGATTGCCACCCGACAAACCAAAGAAAGAAGACCATATATTATCACCAGCTCAGCTAGAAAAACAAAAGGAGACATAAAAACTCATAACAAATGACATGAAAACTATAAAGAAGACAAAGAAAACTATCATTAAACTTAAATCTTAAACTGTTATCTTTTATGTACTACATAAAAAATGATACAGCAGAAGATGAACCATTGACAGCAACATCAATACAGCAAAGCATAAAAAGGTACCTTTAAATGAATCACTACAAGACATAAAAAATACCCACAGGTTTTTACAGGTAAGACAAGTATTAATATAAAAATAAATAGAAGTAAAAATAAGGAAAAGGAACTTATTCCAATACAGCCCATTAACTGACTGATAAAATCATATAAACCTTACATAAAGAAGCCCTTTACAGTTGCCAGGCTTAGTTGTGAACAGTTTATGATCAATTATTTAATATAAGATCACAAATGTGTGGCTTCTGTTTTGTTTAAATATTAAAATTGTTGTAACTTGAACAATTCACTTTTCTCTGAGTTGTAGAGGTAGTATATTTATGTAGCAGATGGTATTTGGATGCAGAACCTACATTATCCTCTGCAAAGATGCTTTATCACTGAAATGGCATGTTTTGACTGTCACTGTTTCACTGTTAGTTTGATATTTAGTGATCACACCTCTTAATGTAGTGCATAGCCAGCGTTAGGCACCCGCCAAACCCGCTGCCGCGGGGAGCCCCCGATTATCTCCCCATGTATGAGGGCCCCTATATGAAGCAGCCGCGGGTTTCAAAATCGCTTCCACTCCTTGCTTGGCACCTTGTTCATTTTGGCAGCACCATTGCGTGATTCCGCTTTTTTTTTTCCCCCTGAAAAACTTGCCTCCTTGATGGCTGCAGCCAATCAGGTCCCTTGCTTTACTTGTTAGCTGCTCTCAATCAGGTCTGCTTCAGTGAAGCAAGGGACATAATTGGCTGTAGAAATCAAGAAGCAAGTTCTAGTTTCCTGATTGGGTTTACCTTAATATGTGGTCTGTCAAACTGTCATTGAATATTCTAACTAACACTGTGATTGCATTTTAGAAAAATGGAAAGGAGATTACTTAACGGGTGGCTGCAGGTATTAGGTACTATGTTGTTAACTTTTATTTAACAGCAGGAGCAGGCATTTGTGCATTTCAGAGAAACATTAATTACTGTTGGGTCATTTCTTTTGATTGTTGACATTAGGCAAATATCTGAACTGCCCAGATTTTTAAGAATATTCAGATTTTTGCTTTATATTGTTGGTTTGTTCTTCATAAAATTTGTGGTTTTCTTATACAGTAATGAGTACTGAAGTCACAAAAAAATAGCAGATACATTTAAGTTTTAGACTTTATATCCTTCAGAAAAATGTATGCTAAAGTGAAGTCTGAAAGCAAGTTTGTAAGTTTATATAAGCAATATTTAAAAAGTGTCCCTATTTTTAAGCCTTTGTACCCCTATTATTTCTGGCTTTGTCCAGATTTTTCATGCTAAGATGTTGAGAGGTATGCTGTGAGGATGGATGCAGGTTTTGCGGGAACGACACTGGGACCAGCAAACCAGCTCTATTTTAACTGCCCTTGTAAGGGCAATTTCTAAAAAATCTGAAAAACTGTCCTTTTGAGGGCAATTTAAAAGTGCTGAACAGGTCTGGTCTGTGTGTAGTAGAAGCAAGCAGAGGATTAGTAGCAGCCTTCTATCAACTGCAGAAAAGGTAAGTTGCTGGGTTTATTTTTAATTTTATTTTTTGCTGGGGGGGGGGCCTAGGCAGAGAATTGTATAACTTTTTTTCTGCAGAGTTGTTACACCAAGATGATTTGTGTGTGTGTGTGGGGGGGGGGAGTGAGGGGCTGTGGTTGTAACGGTTTTATTTTATCTTTGTCCAGAATTCTTCTGCTAAGAGTCTGAAGAAGGAAGGCTTGTTTGTAATTAATGTCCAGATTTGATGTTGTTTTTTTTATCTAGTCACATAAAATTATTCAATATTGCATTTTTGTTTTGTGTACAATTGTACTGAAATATTGGCAGTGGGGGGATAGTGGCTGTCAGAATGCTGCAGAATATACAGATGTTTTAATGTATACCAATTCAAACCCTGTTCTGCTAGTTTGTTTTATGTATACCGGCAATGAATACAACTATGCCTGATGCTACACCTTTGTTCTATGATCATTTTTTGCTCTGTCCAGAATTATTGTGCTGAAAGGTTGGGAGGGGAGTTAGTGGCTATGAGAATGTTGCAGAATGTACAGCTGCTGTTTCAATGTATACTAATGCAAACCCTGTTATACTAGTAATGTGTATACCGGCAGCGTTTACAACTATCCCTGATGGTACGCCTTTGTTCTATGATCATTTTTTGTTTTGTCTACAGTTATTGTGCTGACAGGTTGGTAGGGGGGGTTGCAGTCTGTGAGAATGTTGTGCAATATTCAGATATTTGCCTGGTATTTATCTATTTTCGTTAAAACATGTGGGGTACGCAATGCATTTTACTTCTTAATCTGTTATTCCAGCATCTGTATTTGCTTTTTATGTTATGCCTTTGTGTTTTTATTTTACTTTCACTTCATCCAGATTTATTGTGCTGAGATACTGGGGGGGGGGGGGGTAAGGGCTATGACAAATCTGCAGAATGTACTGATGTCTTAATGCGTGCCAGTGTAACCCCTGTTCTGCTATCGAAGTTGATCATAGCAAAGTTTCAAACTATCCCTGATGTTATGCCTTTGTTTTGCATTTTTTTTTTTTTTTGGGGCTTTGTCTGGAATTGTTAAGCTGTGAAGTTAGACGAGAGGTGTAGGGGCTGTGAGAATGTTGCACAATGTTTAGATGTTTGACCTGTATTTTTGGTCTGTTAGTCATCAAAAATGTGAATTCACACAATGCATGCTACTGGAAAAATGTTATTCTACCATCCTACCATCTTTATTAGTTCATAATCACAATGTTTTAAACCCCCTAATGTTACGTCTTTGCCTTGTTTTTTTTTTTTTTGTTTGTTTGTACCTCCTCTTCAATTGTGCTGAGACTTTTGGGGGGACTATGAGAGTTCTGCAGAATGTACTGATTATTGTAATGAATGCTAATGCAATCCCTGTTATTCTAATATCTTTCTAAGTTTATCATAGCAATGTTTGTAACTATCCTTGATGTTACACCTTTGTTCTGCAGTTATTTTCAGCTTTGGAATTATGCTGAGAGGTTAGGAGGTTGGTAGGGGCTGTGAGAATGTTGCACAATGTCCAGATGTTTGTTAGTGTTGGTCTGCTCTTCAAAAATGTGGGGTCACACAATGCATGCTACTGCAAAATCTTATTCTAGCATCATTATTAGTTCATAAGCCCAGTATTTTAAATTCTTAATGTTCAGTCTTACTGTAGTGCTGTCCATCATGTGTGGGTGTCTATTTCCTGTCTGCGAGTCTGTGTAACTGTCTGCCTCGTGTCTCTGTCCTGTGTGTGGGAGTCTGTGTGGGTGTCTTTGTGTACCTCTGCGGAACTGGCTAGCTTTATGCTGTACAGAGGCTTGCCATAATGTAACAACATTACTACTAAATGCCAGTCAGTGAGTGTGTGTGTGTGTGTGTGTGTGTGTGTGTGTGTGTGTGTGTGTGTGTGTGTGTGTGTGTGTGTGTGTGTGTGTGTATTTGTGAGTGGCTACCTTGCTGTGGTACAGTGGCTTGTCATAATTTATTGGTACTAAATTTTATTTATTTAACATTTGTTGACCGAGAAAGTCCGACTAGGACAGAGCCTATTTTTAGCAGAGGCCCAGGGAGAAATGTTGCAGAAGCATGTCCTTAGAATGTGGGAGGAAACCACATGAATGCAGGGAGGACATGCAGACTCCACACAGAAGGCACCCTAGCTGAGAATCGAACCAGAGAACCTCTTGCTGGGGGGGGGGGTGACAATATTAACTGCTGCACCACTGCGCAGTCCCAGTCATTGTGTGTGTGTACCATTGTGAGTGGCTACCTTACTGTGGTACAGGGGCTTGTCATAATGTAACATTGGTACTAAATGCCAGCCAGTGTGTACCTTGACATTTCAAGTCTTTTTAATGGTCTGAATGTAATAATACTACACAGTGATTGTTAAATGGTGCTTCATGAGCTTGATAGGGAAGGAGGCGTGATGACAATATGGTCACACTTTTTATATTCTCCTGGGTAGGACCCCCAACTTGAAACTTGCTGGGGGCCCCCAAAATACTAGCACCGGCCCTGATGTAGTGTCTAATATGAGAAACTTCAGTTACAAATTACTGATTTATACTAAGAAACCTACACATTTCTTTATGTCTCTAATATGCTAATTATACTTAGTTCTAATGAGAATTAAAAAAAAGATGACTCATTCTGAAAGATATAAATCTAAAACTAGGAAAAAATACAAAAAATTATCAATGAACCATAATAAACTCCAAGGAAAATAACAATAAATCCAAGATCATAAGAAATTAAAAACTTGAGTAAAAACACGATAAAATGTAAAATGTCAAGTGAAACTATACAAATTATACAAATTGAATTACTTCAAACAGTAAACAGCCCTGAATCATTGCCCCTTTTATCAGTCAAAAATAAAACTCTAGACATAAAAATGTCATTGACTGAAAAAATCTCAAAAGAAAGAAAGAAAGAAAAAAAAACTGAAAATGAATAAAGATACAAAAACAAACACAACATACTAAAAATGCATACTTGAATAAATCAGAAAATATATAGATGATTGCTGATGATAATAGTAATAATGCTTAATATTATTATGAAAAATAAAAATAAGAAAAGTACTGTAACAGTTGTTAAAAAAAGTACTTCTGGATAAAGCACTGAAAATATATAATATATAGTGGAAAAAAGCACCCTCTTACTGCAATGATATAATTTATTTATTTATTATTATTTTATTTTACATTTGTTTACCGGGATAGTCCGTCTGGATACATGTCCATTTTCAGCGGAGGCCCGGGGAGAAAAGCTTCACATAGTCAGACATACAAAAGGTTACACAAGAAGTTAGAAAACAATTAGAATATATAAAAAATGTGGTAATATACCTTATGTACATTGGTTTAGAAGTGTTCCCTAGTAGGGACTCACAGTTTTCATGGACAGACATACAAAGGTTACACAAGAAGTTATAAAACAATTAGAATATATAAAATCAAAGTAGTAATATATCTTATGTACATTGGTTTAGTAATGCTCCCTAGTAGGGACTCACAGTTCTCATGGACAAATGCAATTACAAGTGATTGGATACGTAGCATGATGATGTAGTTAGATGTTATGATTATTACTGATTATGCTATGATAATTACTGATTATGCTATTGTTTTATAACTTAATCTGGGTTGGTACATGGGCATAGCCAGTTCAATTTGAGATACTGTTTGAGTTTTTTTTTTTTTAAGAGACTTTTGGAGGATTTTAGGGTTATATAGTTTGGCAAGGCATTCCAGGTTTTACCAACAAAGTTGGTGAACAGAGCTTTGTAGATTTGGACCAATAATTTGTCAGATGACCATATGGATCTCAGGTTGCTATATGGCTTAATAATATTTATAAGAGAAGGGGTATCTTTAGGGTGGTACAGAACTTTGTGCGCTATTAGGAGTTGATTGAATTGAATTAAGCTGGGCAGTTCTAGCCATTCTAGTTGTTTCAGGTTCTGGCAGTGATGGGTTCTATAGGTGGAGCCAGTGGTGAATCTGGCAATATGGTTGTAGGTATGGGACAGCTTACTTAGTTCAGTTTTATTGAGGTTTGAGAGTACAGGTGAGATATATAAAAGAGTAGAGAGTAGGTGTGATCGGGTGATTTCAGTCCTAGCCAGTGGGGTTAAGAGTGTCTTGTTTCTATACAGTGATCCAAGCTTCTTATTGATGGTCTGTACGGTTTTGTTGACCTGTAGGTCAAATTTGAGATTATTGTCTATGATAACCCCTAGATGTTTAGTGTGTTGATCTGGGGAGATAGTGGTGCCATTGTTAGATGTGACAGCGAATGAAAGTGTGGCAGATCTACTAGTGGGGGTGAAGAGTAGAAGTTTAGTTTTACTGGGGTTCAGTAGTAGGCATTGGTTGGCGAGCAAGTTCTCAATAGTGTTAAATGTATTTTGGGTTAAGATTTGTAGTTCGGATGGGGAAGTGGCTGAAGAGATGAGAGTGGAATCATCTGCATATTGAATACAGGTAGCTTTAGGGATAGCAGTGTGAAGATTATTGATAAAAATAGAGAAGAGTAGTGGGCCTAGTATGGAACCGTGAGGGACACCAAGTGTGAGAGGTAGCTGACTGGAGAGTTTGCTCTGGCATAGTACCGCCTGTTGTCTACCAGTTAGGTAGGACTGGAACCACTGGATAGTGTGCATGTTGAGGGAAATGGATTTTAGAGAAAGAATGAGAAGTTCATGGTTGACCATGTCAAAGGCTTTTGATAGGTCAAGGAAGAGGGCGGAGGTTAGCCTATTGTCATTTCTATTATTGTTTATGGCATTATCAAAGGAAAGGAGGGCTGAGGTGGTGCTGTGCTATGGCCTGAAGCCATGCTGGGAGTTGGATAGTAAGTTATTCTGTGTAAGTTATTGCATTAGTTGCTTGTGTACACATTTATCCATTATTTTGGCTAGTGGGGAAAGAATGGCAATGGGTCTATAGCTTTACATGTCTATTGAGCTACCACCTTTATGGAGTGGGATGACATGGGATATTTTCCAGAGGGAGGGAACAGTGTTTTCGGATAAGATTCTGTTGATAAGGATAGATATGGGATATGCAATGTTATCTGCAGCTATTTGTAGGTACTCTGCAGGGAGGAGGTCAGCAACAAGAGTGGTAGGTTTTCATTTTTTAGGAGAATTTTGATAAAACTAGTGGATATTGGTTGGAGGCTAAATTTGGGGTGATTTGTGGATGAATTAGGCATGTGGTTTAAGTCTGTGGAGAATAGGTGATTTGCTAGGGATTAGATTGTTTAGGTGAAAAAGTTATTATAATGGTCTCTGGGGAACTATGGGTACAGTTAGCTGGGGTTAGGGTGGTAGAATGTCCTGGATGAAGTAGTTGATTTAAGCCTGCCCAGAACTTTTGGGGGTTGTTTTGGTGTTTTTGTAGGAGATTATGGTAGAAGCTTTTTTATACAGTAAAATAGATTTTTTTGTGTCATTCCTGAGTTGACGATATTGTAGATGGTCAAGTGGGGCTTTGTCTGTTCTCCAGCTGGCCCAGGCTCTGTTTCTAGCTTTGATTTTAGATTTAGTCTCTTTTGTGAGCCATGGTGCTGTGTTTGATATAGATTTTATTGTACATGCTGGAGCATGGGAATCAAGATACTTAGGAATTTAGTGTTAAAGTGAGCTACAGCCTCTTCGAATGGTAGGTTGTTTAGTGTTGACCAGTCAGCTGTTTGTAATTCATTTATGAATATTGCAGTGTCAAGGTTTTTTCTGTTTCTCACTGTTTTATATTTGGTCTGGTGAGGGTTTCCTACCTTATGTTTTATGATATAGGTTAGAAAATGGTCGCTAAGGTTTTCAGGGAGAGTGCCAGCAGTATACAGTTGGGGTTGGTTGTTAACTAGGATCCAGTCCGGGATACTTTCCATGTTGGTCTGTTTGTTTTTCCTAGTGGGAGAGGTTATGGTCTGTTTAAACCGAAATAAGTTTATAGGACTGAGGGGGTTTCAGAGGAGCAGGGGTGCCAGTCGGTGTTAAAATCACCAAGAATTATGGTTTCTTGGGGATAAGTAGTGGATAACCAGTACATGATATCCTCTATTGTATTTAAGTTGTTGCCTGGTGGAATGTATCCACAGATGATGTTTAAACATTTGTACTGGTTAATCTGTAATTTGATTATGAGGAGTTCAGCATTGTTGAATTGGGGTGGTTGAATGGTGTCTCTATTAACAGTTAGATTGTTTTTGTAAAGAACTGCTATCCCGCCTCTTTTCTTAATAGCACGGTCTAACCAGTGTATATTATATCTTGGGGGCAGTATCTCATTTTTGGTAGTACTAGGTTTTAGCCAGGTTTCCATAAGACACATAATGTCTGGGGAGTGGGTTGCTAGGAGGGCGTGTAGGTTGGGAATTTTATTGTTAATACTTAAAATATTTAGGTGAAATGCTAGGAGGGAACTAGTGTGAGTAAAAAGGGGTAGCTTGACTGTGGGGGTTGTAGTAGGGGAGTGGAGGTTACTGGGTGTGGGTGGGCCAGGGTTGGGATGAATATCCCCGTGTGTTATAAGGTTATAGTGACAGGATATTCTAAGCTTTAGGAGTTTGTTTATTAGTTTTATATAGTCTTTGTCTTTAGGATTGTGTTTTGTGGTTTTACAGGGGTGATATATTATTAATGGTCATATATTTGGTTTGCTGGGGATGGCACAGTGTTTGGTGTTATGTGTGTAGTCATGGGTGTAAGTTTGACCTTGTGGATAGTGAATGCCATGGTCAAGTATTTGTTCTTAGGTAGTAAGATGGTAAAATAGAAACAGTATAGGCATTAGGGTACTTAGCATATTTTTACTTGTTTGCACTTTGTTAGGGGGGTGGGCTAAATTTGATGGTTGATTGTGCTAACAGGGTGTGGAAGAATGAAAGAGAAGAAAAATGGGTGTGGGGGAGGGGTGTTCAATGATTGGATCTTAGTATGAAGGGAGTGGCTGAGCATAGTTAAGATGTAGGAGTAGTGGGGGTGGGTGGAAATTGGGGGCAGGGAAGGTAGTAGAGTGAGCCTGAGTGCAGTGAGGGTGAGTGGAGCAGGGCTAACACTAACTCCAAGTATTTCCCTGGACTTATGGTATGTTAATGTAATGTTTTGGCTGTATTTAGATTTGTTTCTTTTTACACCAAATTTTTAAGTTATTTTTAATCTATAGGTTATACACGTGCAGGATAAATTAATAGCTGCAGGGTATAATTTTCTGGGCTATGTGAGGGAGTGCAGGGTGAAATTACTGTTGTAGCAGTTTAACCTGTTTGAGGAAAAATGGGGTTGGGGGAAGAGAAGGCAGTAGGAATAGTTAGAGGGGGATCTTGATTGACTCAAGACACCACACCAGAGGTAAGTTTAATGTAAGGGCCTAAAACCTGCACTCAGCACTTAATGTTATTTATGTTTAGCAGGAAAGACAGACCAACAGTATACACTTTTGAGGAATTTTATAAGGGTTACTTGTTCAATGTCAGACAAGTAAAACTTTGATACAGGAAATCTATGTTTGTGTAGAAAGCCAGAAAGGTACAAGGTATACCTGTAAAAATTAGGGTCAGAGACACGAATGTAAGAGTTAGTGTACTTTAGTTACAGGGGAAGGAGGTAAACACTCAAGTAGAAAAGAGCCCTATGGCTGACCAAAATAGTGACTCGCTTAGTTACAGAGCACTGTAAGTGCAAGCTTAACAAATGTTTTTATATGTGTAACCTACTCTGTTTAATTGCCGGGAGAAAAACAGTTTTTGTTGAGAGAGTGGTAGCCAAATGCAATCCTGTAGACACAATTATGCAGCAGCTGCAGTATGTAGTGGAGATAACTAGGGAAAAAGAGAAGCAGAGAATCTAGGGTAAGCTTTAAGGCAGCAACAGGCAGTTATTTTAAAATAGTACATTGAGAAAGGTTGGGGGGGTAAAGTAACACACTTCAGAGTGGACTAGGATGTATAGCTAAGAAACCTTAGCGAGAGAGTAATGCAGTAAATAAACACATAATAAAAAAAAGAAAAAGAATAAGATTTCCAAAGTTAATAGAAATCATAGGAAAGAATGCGGCCAGTATTCATAGTCATTTGTGCAAATGCACTTAGGGTTTCTGAGACATTTGTGAATGAGTAGCTGATTTGCAATTCATAAAGACCATTTACACAAATGGGTGATGATATAAAATATCCTTATGAGTAATGTAAATCTTTCTATTCTAACAGAGTATGTTTTTTGCCATTTGAGATTCATTGTCATATTTTCCTGCTTTTCTGTGCTGGTCATCGATGAGCTATATAAAGGGAAGCCTTTACAAATGTACCTGAGTTGCTGTCAGTAAAAATGCTATAAGTTGCTATGACCTTTGCTATCCCTAGGTCTGAGTTGCTTGTCTTGTATAGGTTAAACCTTGTTGTATCCAGTGTGGATAAAACTTTGATAATTAGGAATTTCTTGATAGGTTCAGAGTAGACAGGCACAGTATAAGGGTCTTTTTTGGGTATGTTTGACCCCCATAGAGCACTGGAGGAATGTGTGGACTTTTTATTCCTGTGGACACCAAGGTCTGTATAGCCCTCACTATGCATGATTTGAGGACCTTCCAGTGACAGAATGCAAAAACATTCATGTTCTTAAAGGCTTCTGCCTTGAGGATACTGCAACAGTTATTGGATTTGCTCTTGATATTTGTGGTTCAGTACATCTTTTTTTTTCTGGAGTCACCTTAGGACCAAGCCAGGAATATGAGTACCTTTTATGGGCTGGCACATTTCTCTGAGATACTGAGTGTAGTAGATTACACCCATGTTGCAATTATGGCCCCTCCTGTTCCACATGGGGGCAGTACCAACATAGAAAGAGCTACCATTTCACCAACTGCCAGGTAGTGTGTGATGCATAGGGGTTGCATCACCAACATCTCTGCCCAGCAACTTGGCAGTGACATGATTCTAATATCCACTACACTACCTCACTCTGCTGCCTCATCCTGTATGGCAGGATGCCCAATAGTTACATTGTTTGCAGGTAGACTTTTTTATATTGTATTTAAGTAGCTATTTATGTTAAACTATATCAGTGAATAGTATTTGTTTCTGTTTTGTCTCCTCCTCTTTTCTCTGTCTTTTTTTTTCTTCAGGTGAATCTGGATATCTAGTGGAACCATGGCTCATGACTCCTGTGAGAAATCCAAGTAGAACTACAGAGAAGAAATATAAGGCATTGCTGTCCCAGACCTGCATTGTCATTGGCCTCCTGTAGAGCCATTTCAGGTACATGGATGAGTCAGGGGGAGCCCTTCAGTATGATTCAGCTACTATGTGCAGGATGTTTACTGCTCGTTGCATTTTACATAACACAATCATGCGCTGTCCAGGTTGTAAAGTGAACCATGCTGTCACTGCAACTAAAATTCTAGTCACAATATGACTAATGACCAGATGGCAGCAGCAGTAGTAAGGGACCCCATGTGGCAGATTCATGCATGGCATGCAGCTTCACAGGTAAAAAGGTTTCATCTAATGCAGAACTATTGGCCGTGACATTCAGGTTAGTGTTTCCTTTATTGTAAAAAACACATAGAGTATAATTAAGCATTCAGTGATATCTGTGGGCTATTCTCTGTGGTGCAAGGTCTCTAACACTGTTCATCTGACATACTCGCTTATCTTAAAATATACTTTTTTATATGCTACAATAATACTCATATTGTTGACATGACTGAGTGTCACTAATTCCTGTTCACTGACATCAAAAGGCATCAAGTAGAAAATAATTCACATTTTTATTTACTTTAATGAATAACTTCTGCTTTAATGATTATCTTATTATACAAATTAAGGAATATTGACAACAGTGAAATACTTCGTGAGTTAACGTTTTGGAAATGTATATAGTGCTTTATTTATATATACCGTTTCTTCTTAGTTTATTCTGTTGTTCTGCATATCAGATTAATTTTAATGTTTCATACTCATGTTGTTGACATACTTGAGTTTTCACTAATTCCTATTCACTGATTTCAAAAGACATCAAGTAGAAAATAATCCACGTTTTTGTTTACTTTAATGAATAACTTCTGCTTTAAAGATTACCTTATTATACAAAAGTTAGGAATATTGAAAACAGTGAAATATGTTATGAGGTAAATCATTGCAAATGTGTATAATGCTTTATTTAATATGCAATTTCTTCTTAGCGTATTCTGTTATACTGCATAAGTTTAATTTTATGGTGTTATACACAATAAATTATGATGTGAAAAATTATCATCATTCGTGCAATGGGGAGGGTGTAGTGGCAGCAATGTAAGTTTACATTTCAGGATAAACTTTTTAATGTGTCATTTTCTTATGACATATTTCTTCTTAAAATGCTTGTCTCTTACTATTTTGATGTTTTAGGTACCTGCCACCTGTAGGAATAGTAATTCATGTAGCACTGCTTTTTGTCAAATGTTCATTGATATTGTACATACTAGTTTTACAGGGATGAGACACATTTATATATGCACACAAAAATATATATGTGTGTGTGTGTGTGTGTGTGTGTGTGTGTGTGTGTGTGTGTGTGTGTGTGTGTGTGTGTGTGTGTGTGTGTGCATGCGTGCGTGCGTGCGTGTGTGTGTGTGTGTGTGTGTGTGTGTGTGTGTGTGTGCGTGTGTGCGTGTGTGTGTGTGTCCAAACTCCACTCTGATTAGGGTATGGTACCTCACTGAATTCAGCCATCTTGCACATGCAGTTAAAATAGTTGAAAAATGATTTTCTCATACAATTACAATACAGATAAATATTTTCTGGCGTACACAAACTATTAGCATGTAATTTAACTACTACCTAAGTTAATGGTGTAGTAAAAGAAAATATGGAAATTCAAACTTTATTTTGCATTCTGTATAAATAGATGAACAAGACATTGTAAGTGTACTCATGCAGATGTACACCTGCAATTTACAGACATATATTTTGCTCATACAGTATGTTATATTTGCAGTTATACAGCCAATTATGTTATCACATAAACATTCCATATATTTGTATACAGATCCAGTTCTGTCTACAGATATGTTCATGCTTTCTTTTGCATTATTATAATAACATTACAGGCACAATTTTGCAGGTACAGATATTCATTCTAGCAATCACCTTCAATTGTGCAACCTTCTTATAATGTTTTTTGTTTAACAAAGATGTTTAATATAGCCCATAATAATAATAATACTAATAATAATATTTACTTACTTTAGAACTCTGACCTTCTCACCTCTACTTGGTCAACAAACTTAGCCAGGTGAATGGGCCTATACTTTTGTATGTCATCATAGCTGTGATGACACTACTGGCCAGAGTAGGTGTCCCCTATTAAGGATGACATGTGGTCACACAACTTCTGACAGATGTCTATTTTTTTTTCTTTAAGAACCTCTTGTGTGGCCCTAAATCTTTTCCAGAGAAGGTTGACTATAATTTTGTTCTCTTTGCAGAACCAGCTTGGTGCACAGTCTTATGCCTTCACAAGAGCTACTGTCAGAACAAGAGTGAAGAAAGTATGATCACAACTGTGGTTCAAAGGTTTAGAACCATTCCTTCTGGAGTATGACACCACCTTAACCAAACCCAGTTAACCAGCAGAGAAATTGGAGCAGGTACTGCTATTATAGCACATTTGGTTTAAATAAAAAATGCTTTGTCACATACCTGTTTTTTTAAAGCAGCACATTTATATTTCATTGAAACAGTACATAAAAATCAGTATGCAGTCATAATTTTCCTTTTGTATTTCTTATCATTGCTACTGTTATTTTATTTTGGCTTAGCTATGCTTTTTTTTGAATTACTATACCTGAATGTCATGTATTCCTACATTACAGCAGTGATATTTTTTTTGGGAGGGGTGCTTAAATGCATATTCCTGAGTGTGATTACCAACTTTTGATTGCTTCGAGACAAGAAGATATGACAGATTATGTTAGATAAGCACTATAGATGTTGTGCATACTGCAATGCACATGACTTCATTTTGTTTATTTCTAAATATATTCAGATTTGAGCATACCTGAGGCCATCCATGCATTCCCACAGCATACTGGGCACTGATGAGGAGTACTATGGACTCCTGCACTCTCTGCAGTATGTTCATGTGATCTCAAGGCCAAGATCATGAGAAGCCAAAAGAGTCTTAGTTTCATAAGTGGCCATACCAATTTGTTTATTTAAAACATGTAAATGAACATGGATTTACTTGAAATAGTTGAACACCACCATATTAATTTGTGATTGCTTGAGTGAGGTGAGAATTGTCTTAGGAAACTGCAGATTTCTTAAACTTAGAAAAAAATGATAAAAGTATTAATATTTTATATGAACCACTTCAAAATGATGCAAATTTAGTGATTCATCTTAAATATGTATTTTATTGATATGATGGGCATATTATCATGGCTTTACTGAATAGTGTAAAGCTGTCATTTGTAAGTGAAAAATCATTACAGCAGCAGCATCAGTGGGAAACGATTAGTGATCACTAATAGATTCATTTACTTTGGTGTCATGTAGTGGTTTTGAATATATACATGTGTTTTAATTGTGATGTACTTATGTAGTAAGGATGCTTTGTTGGCTGATCATGTATCCCTACTTGAAGATTTCTGAGTGTCACTGAAGAATGAAAAAATAACCGTATTATGAATACATGAAAAAGGTAGGGGCTAGGGGAAGAATTAATCTGTTACAAATGGGATTGCTTTACTGTTATGAATGATGCTGAAGACATTAATATAGCACTGTACTTCGAGTGAGATTTTTCATGTATATATAGCTTCAGCTATGAGGAAAATCACATTCTTATCTGCAAAGCCATGGAGAGGATCATAATGGAACTCATAAATAAAGACATAGGGAACTTGCAGACTTTGGATCCAACCCAGTTTGGCTTTGTCAAAGGCAGATCCTGCCTCTTAAACTTGGTTGACTTTTTTGAGACAGTCACCAAGGCCATTGATGAGGGAAAGGCAATCCATACAGCCTACCTCGACCTGGCAAAGGCCTTCGACACAATACCCCACTCAGGTATCATCGAAAAACTCATCAGCTTGAATGTAAACCCATACATCACAAGATGGGTTGCAAACTGGCTAAGTGACAGAACCCACAGGGTCAGAGTTGCTGGAGCCATGTCAGACTCAAAGCCTGTCACAAGTGGTGTCCCACATGGCTCAGTCCTGGGTCCACTCTTGTTCGGCATCTACTTTTCTGAAGTACAAGCAAACACAGGAGGGTTATGGCTGACAAAGTTTGCAGATGACTGCAAACTGGGCGCCATAGTCGAAAACACATCTGATATCCTCCAGAAGGGCCTCACAGAAACTGATAACTGGTGCCAGAGCCATGGCCTGAAATTAAACGCCAAAAAATGCATAGTCATACCCTTCGGGAAAAACAAGGTTACCCCTAGCTACCATATAGGTGGCAATCCACTGAGCACAGAAAAAGTCATCAGGGATCTGGGGACCCAGGTTGACAGTAGCCTTTCGTTTGACACTCATGTTGCTGAAGTAGTTAGGAAAACCTTCTATATCACCCACCTGATCATGAAGGGATTCACATCTAGATCAAGGGAGGTCATCGTCCCCCTGTACTCATCACTCATTAGACCTATGATTGAGTACAATGCCCGTTCGAATGTATCTGACCAGACACCTGCTGCAGCTTGAAAGGCCCCAAAAGTTCCTCACCAAAAGGATAAAGGGTCTCAAAAATATGTCTTATGCTGCCCGACTGAAAGAACTCCAGCTCTATTCAGTCTCATACCGCTTGCTCAGAGGTGACCTGTGCCTGACATATAAGGCCATGTCAAACCCAGATTTGACGAATATGCTTCACCTCAAAAAATCTAGATCCCTCAGAACCACAAGGGTGGGAGACTTAAACCTTGACACGGTTATAAATAGAACGTGCTGGAGGGACAGATTCATCACCCAGAGACTCCCTATGCTGTGGAACAAAATCCCGGTACATGTGAGGCAGAGCACCTCGCTGGCCTTGTTCAAGAGGAATCTTGACCAATGGATGGGAGATCGCAGATATACCCAAGGGATTACTTCAGTGTCACTGCTTGACAGAGGCACAGCAAAATGATAGGCATAGTTTTTATTCAAACTAAAGGGGTGGCGAAAGCCACATAACTATGGGCTAGGCTTATAAATGCCCTTGGGCAGATAGCCTAGTATGAACCTATGAACCTATGAACCTATATAATTACAGGGGTCATGTTAACTTTTTTATAGAGAAATGGAAGGCAGGGATGGTCATTGTAGTGTTGTTTGATGATTACATCAAATTTTTTGTGTATGACTGTGGCCTTTTTTCATGTGCCTTATACTCTGTAAAACAAGGTATCAAGGCAGAAAAGAACAGCTTCAGCTATGAGGAAAATCACATCCTCACGGCAGCCTTTAGGAAATATGGGAAACGGCTGTTTGGTAAAGGGGGGGGGGCAAACAAGATGAGAGGACAAAATCCTGGAGTCATGTTGTCCTGGACATTAATGTAATGGGTAGCATAAACTGCACATTAACACAGTGCATGGAGAGAGAAAATTGTATGATATGATAATGTAGGAAGTACTAGAAACAAGGTGAGGCAGAAAGCAATTGCCCATAACTGTACGGGGGGGGGGGAATGGCAACATTTATCCCATTAACACCACATGAGAAATACTTCTCCATCCATCAGGATGACTATGATATAGAAGATGATAGAACTGGAATAATCAGAGGTGGTGTCGATGCTATCTATTACCAACATCAGCAGTAATACTTGTCTTCTCAAGAAAGTTGGTTTAAAAACAGTAACGCACACTTATATAGAAAACTGAATGCTTATGAGGAATGATTATAATAAATGGGTCCCCTTCACATTGTCAGCACTGCAAAATACCAACATTCATATGGCCAAGACCATATGATCGACATTTGCAATGCCGGCAATGCGGAACCGGCATCTCAGTACAGTGCGGAATGGAAGGATTTCCATTTCTGCACTGTGGTGCTATCTCAGAGTTGGTATATTTAAATTATGGGGGTGGGGGTGGAGCCCCCAATTATGAAAGTCGATCATATGGTCTTAGCCATATGAATGTCGACATTTTGGTGTTTTGATCATCCAATGGTAACCCCGATAAACACATGACAATTGACAATTACTATTAATAGGTGAACCTTTCACATCTGCACAGAATGGTAGTAAAGGCTGTGGGTATGGAAAGTGTCCCCCACACTCCCTTAATAAGCATGCAATCTTTTATTTTATTTCTTTAATAGCAATGTTTTCAAATAATTTCTTACATGATCATCAGCAGAAACAAACAATTTCAATATGCCAATAAATTTGGAAGATATCACCAGCAGAATGGCTGTTGAAGAAGAAGAAGAAGATGATGATGATGATGATGAAGATGATAATATAGTTATATTTATGAAGCAGCCTGAGGAAAGAGGCATGCAGTCCCCTACTTTAATGGCAGGATCTGATACCCCACAACATGTTAGTAACTCTGCTGGAAGTGACAGTGCATCACGAAGTCAAGCACATCCTGCCACTACATGTACCTGTACAGGAAAAAAATCCATGCACTTCTACTCCATTATCTCCAAACCCAGACAAACACTTTGATAATGATGGCAGACATCAAAAAATAACAATGTCCATAGTGACACATTTACAAAGGGGAACCAGGCACAAGAATTTGTTACAGCTACCCCATGAAACAAAGAAAGCATTGGCAGCCCTGCAGCAAATGTGCTGTAGATCTCTAGGGGTCAGAGCACCATAGCTGTCATTAGGCACCTTCAAAACCCATGGCCACAGGGAGACCCTGATTATTTCCCCTGTGAATGATGGTCCCCATGCAGCAGCCATGGGTTTCACCATTTCCTCAGCTCATTTCTCAGCAGCTTGTGGTTGACATCCACGTGGTTGTGTGATGTCACTGTTAGAGTGCAAACATTTTTCTGTCTTTTTTTTTCATTTGTCCGTAAGCTGCACTCAATTAGGTCCATTTAAGTGAAGCAAGGGACCTGATTGGCTGCAGCACCCAGGAAAGTATTTTTTTTTTATTCCAGAATAGAATCGATGTATCTCCCAACTGTACAAATTTTCACAGAATGTCCATTTTTGCCTCATATTTTTGGCCAGTTTTTAATAAAATTGTGGTATTGTGGCGTTCAGTATTTAAAACAACAATACAGGGATGAATTTATGTTTTCATAGTTTCATAGATTAGTACTAGGCTAACTGCCTTCATAGGCCATTTAGCCAATTACCTCATGTGAGAATTAAGCCCTGCGTGTTGCGTCTGTAAGGTAAACACCTTAACCATTATGCCAAACTCCTACCCAAAATAAGCCAATTTTTAACCTGCTTAAAATGCACAGTTAAATTATGGCAGCTAACATACCATACCTCCAGAATTACACCATGAAATCCATGATGATCAATTTAGTTTGGGTACAGGGAACAGTTTAATTAGCTCAAAGGAACTAATTATTCTTCATTATAGTACATACTAAAAGGGGCATTATATTCATTTATGGGCTAGATAAGTGCAGAGTATACGGGGTTATAATTTCTTTTGCTCTTGAATTGATGCCTTTACTATTCAAATTAGCTATGTGGAAAGCTTTCCTTACAACAGTAGATATGTGGTGGTTGAAGTTAAGGTTGCAGTCAACATGTGATCTCAGATCCCTTACCACTTCATGGGTACTTAGGGTATTGTTATTGATTTGATAGTGTGAAGGGACATTGTTTGTGCCAAAGGCAATGATGATGCATTTCTTTGCATTCAGGTTGAGACTGTGACTAATACACCAGTTGTTGGTCTGTGTAAGACCCTCCTGGAGTATACTGACATCATTTGAGGATTCAATGATTGCACCTAGTTTGCAGTCATCTGCAAATTTGGTCAGCCACAACCCTTTAGTTCTGACCTGAACTTCTGAGAATTATATACCAAACAGTAGGGGGCCAATGACTTAACCCTGTGGAACCCCGCTGTTAACAAGTCTGCTGGTTGATGTGGAGTCACCCACTTTGATATTGTGTATCCAGTTTGTCAGCCAGTTGGCAATCCATCTTACAACGGACGGGTTTACATTCAGTTTGCTAATTTTATCGGTAATGCCTGAATGTAGGATTGTATTGAAATCTTTGGACAAGTCGAAGTATGCTGTGTGTACAGATTTGCTCTCATCAATAGCCTTGGTCACACTTTCAAGGAAATCCAACAGATTTGACAGGCAGGGCAGGATCTGTCCTTTACGAAGCCAAATTGGGTAGGATCCAGGGTTTGGAGGTCACCTATGTCTTTATTTATGAGGTCCATAATAAGATGTTCCATGGCCTTACAGATAAGGAAAGTGAGGCTTATGGGTCTGTAATTCCTCATGCTTGTTACTAGGCCACCTTTGTGGAGGGGAATAACTGTAGCTGTTCTCCATTCCACAGGATCAAAGCCTGTGGTTATGCTATGATTGAAAAAGGTACTTAGTGGTGATGCCAGTTCATATTTTAGCCTGTTTGGAAGACAGCCTGAGATGTCATCTGGTCCCATAGAGGCTGTGTTCTTTGCCTTGTACAGGGCTTTGAGGACCTGCTCTTCAGAAATGTAAGGTGGGTGGTAAGTTTGGGGGAGGGTTTGTTGTAAGATAGGGGATAATGGAGTGAAATTTGCACCAAACCTATCCACTAGCAGGTTCACTATCTCTGTGGGGTCAGTATATGTGATACCGTTGGCCAGCAGTTCTGCACATGCTTGGGTCCTACCCTTTGGGTTATGTATATAGCTGTAAAAGGCCTTGAGTTTATCCTTGGGATTACTTGCTAGGTTTCTCTCAAATGAGCTCTTGGAGTTTTTGACAGGTTATCTTATTTGCCTGTTAAGGCTGAGGAGGGTGCTTTTCCATTACTGGGTCCTTTTCTTTGTTCTGTTGGACAGCAATGTTTTGCATTCATTGCAGAGTTTGTTGTTGCTGGAAGTCCACCATGGCAGCTTGATTTTACATGGGGGGGGGTCTGCCTTTGATTCTATCTGGTACATCCAAATGTATACACTCATGCAAGTAATTGTACAGGGCTTTAATGCATGCTTCAGTGTAGTTACCACTTTCAGCTTGGAGTGGGGCTTGGAATGCAGTTATACCTTCACCTAAGAGGGTATAGTTTTCCTTAGTGAAGTTTTTTAGTCTAATTTCACCGTTTGAGTTCTGGTGTTAGTATCAGTTCGAAGGTGACTGATTCCTGATCAGTTTTAACTAAACAGAAAATTCTTTTAATGTTTAAGTAAAAAAAAAAATTCATGCTAATACAAAACCTGTTATTCTATCTACTTTTTAAGGTTGTAAGAACAATATTTAAAACTTGTCCCTATTTTAGGCCCTTTATCCTACTTTTGTTCATGGCTTTGTCCAGATTTCTTGCTGTTAGATGTGGAGAGGTATGAGGAATAGTAGGTTTGATTTTCTGATAATTGCTTGGTAAGGGGAATCCTTCTTACATCACAGAAGTATGTATGCCTATGTATTATAGGTTCACAGGATGTTAGTAGACTAATGGTCCTAGGGCCCTTACAAGCCTAGCCAAGTTCTACTCTTATTTCCATGATCAGCACCTAATACCCATGTCCAAGTGGGACACAAGTGGAACCCCTGGGATGAACTTACTGTAACCCATCCAATTGTCCAGATTGTGTTTTAAGAGGGCCAATGATGTGCTCTATTTGACATGAAGTGGGAGTCTGTTCCAAAGGTGTGGTAACCTCTGGGAGACAAATTTGTCCCTCCAGCAGGTTCTGTTGATGTCACATACCAGGTTAAGGCCTTTAGAGAGTAAGCTGTGTACCATTTGACTTGTGGGTATGCAGCATTTCCAATAAAGTAGGGTCAGTGATTGCCTTATATGCAAGGCAAAGACCGCCTCTGAGTAGTCTGTATGAAGCAGAATAAAGTGACAGTAATTTCAGATGAGCCACATCGGACAGATGCTGCTGACCTTGAATTTTCCTTGTGAGAAACTTTTGTGGTTTCTCCAGTTGCTGCAGGTTCGTAGAAATGTACATACCAAAAGGGGCATTGTACTCAATTATTGGCCTGATGAGGGAAGAGTACAGGGAGGCTATAGCTTCTTCTTTTTTCTGGAGGCACTGCTCTTAAATATGAGATGAGCAATATATAATCCATTTCTTAACACTGTGGAGACATGGTGATATAAGGTAAGATTCATGTCAACCTGTGTACTCAGTCTCTCACCACTGAGTGCATGCTTAGGGTGTGACTATTGATGTGGTATTTAGCAGGAACATTGCTCTTACTGAAAGGGATGATAATGCATTTATTTGCACTGAGTTTAAGGCCATGACTTTGGCACAAATCCTTTATTCTCATAAGACCTTCTTATACGATGTTGACATCATTTGGAGATTCTATGATGTCATGGGGTACATGTAGTGGTGAGAGGGAGTGAAGTTGTCTGGGGGACTGGCGATTGTGTGTTCATTACTTCTTTAATTCTAATCACAGTCAAACCTTAGAGGTATGCAGAACAGCTTATTATAGCTTCTGTTGGAGACAGGGTCATTGTTTCTTTTACTTTTCTCACAGACCTCAGAGGTGTACAAAAAAGTTACTACACCATGTTCAGGGGCAGTGTACTGTATATTAGCAACAAAGTGAAATTCATTACTGTAGTCTTTATTTTTTTCCACTTTTGTCACAATCACATACCAGGCACATATAGTGGTGATTGCTTTTGGAAGAGAAGGGGTGAGGAGTGAAAAGGCATCCTATGTATATATACAAAAGCAGTCACTTAAAATGGGTCCACTTTTCTTTATCGAAATTACATAATCTTGAAAAAGAAAAGTAAGAACCCACTTCTGCAAAAGTGCACTTCAAAGAAAGTTGAGGATAGGGATGCATTATATGTCTCTTCTGCATCTCTGCTTGGATTTCTCACTGGTGTCATGAGTCTCTGCTTCTGTGTATATCCAACATCACCTGAAAGGCAAAAAAAGTATATATATATATATATATATATATATATATATATATATATATATATATATAGAGAGAGAGAGAAAGAGGGGTGGAGGTTAAAACAAAGAAAAGGTAGCTTAGTATTCAGGAATATATTTTTTACCATGAACTACTACTTAAATATAATAGAAAAAAAGAAAAAAGTATCTTACCAACAAGATGAGCACTGGGTATCATACCCTGCAGGAAGAGGTGGTGGAGTCAGCTAGTATAACAAAACAAACAGAGTCCTGGTTTGATTCTCCAAAATACTCCAAAACACTTCTGTGTACCAAAAGAAAGATTTAATAACAGTTAACCACCCTTCATCAGTACATAACATCAAGTGAATATCAAAGCCATTTAAATAGGGATAACAATTAAAAACACATGATTCATCCAGCCTAACTGAAACACCTTTTAATTACATATTTAAAACACTACTTTTTATATAAAAAAAATTTTTTCTTAAAGAAATATCTATACCTAATATAACATATAAGACATTCCACATATATGATCATTCATAAATATTCATATCTAAAATATTCTCTATTTAAAAACCTAAACAATCTATAATATAATATTAAAATATATATTAAGACCATGTAAGCAAAAAAAAAATCAAATATTTTCTCTTTGTCTTTTAATTAACGCTGGCTTTAAACTAGCACCCTGTAACTAAGCAAAAATTTGAGTTTAAATGTTTGGCTAACTGTAATGCACCCCGAGTAGTATATCTAGCAACTTGTGTAAATTGCTCAGCATATTATGTAGGAAAAACAACTAGAAAACTAAAAGAACGTATAATAGAGCATAAATCCGAAATTAGAAGGGGAATACTAACTAATGCACTCAGTAAGCACATTATAGAAAATGAAGGCCATACTTTTACATTTAGAGCAATACGTGAAGTAAATTTAGGTATGAGGGGAGGGGATATTAACAATATACTAGAATTAAAAGAATTTGAATGAATTATTAGGTGAGATGCTGAGGCAAAACCAGGTTTGAATGTAACAGTTAGTTTAAAGCCAGTGTTAATTAAAAGACAAAGAGAAAATATTTGATTTTTTTTGCTTACATGGTTTTAATATATATTTTAATATCATATTATAGATTGTTTAGGTTTTTAAATAGAGAATATTTTAGATATGAATATTTATGAATGATTATATATGTGGAATGTCTTATATGTTATATTAGATATAGATATTTCTTTAAGAAAAAGTTTTTTTATATAAAAAGTAGTGTTTTAAATATGTAATTAAAAGGTGTTTCTGTTAGGCTGGCTGAATCATGTGTTTTTAATTGTTATCCCTATTTAAATGGCTTTGATATTCACTTGATGTAATGTACTGATGAAGGGTGGTTAACCCGAAAGCTTTACCTGTTATTAAATCTTTCTTTTGGCACACAGAAGTGTTTTGGAGTATTTTGGAGTCAGCTAGTATGCCAGATATGGTAATTATGTGCACTGTCAGGATGCTGGGCAGAGACATTGGTGATGCACCACCCCCATGCATCACATAATACCTGGCAATTGATGGAATGGTAGTCCTTCCTATTGTGGTACTGCTCCCCCTGTGGACCAGATGAGGCCCTAATTGCAACATGGGTGCAGTCTATTGCACAGAGTACCTCAGGGAAATGTGTCACCCCATAAAAGGCAAGCTATGTTCGGGGTCAGTTATTAGGTTTTCTCTTTCGGCTTTTCCTGGTTAGGGGTCGCCGCAGTGGAACTCCGGTCCGCTAATGATTGGTAGTGGATTTTTACGGTACCAAGTTGCCAGCCCAACACCCAGCCTTCAAAGAAGGCACACCCATCCACGCACGCACCTACCTGCATGTCTTTAGACATCACTCAACTGTGGGGAGGACATGCAGACTCCACCCAGCAGGCGGTCCAGCTGAGAATCTAATGGGAGAACCTCTAACTGTGAGGTGACAATGCTAACCGCTGCACCACCATAGCCAGGCTTAGTTATTAGGTGACACCAGGAAATACATGTATTGATCTAATGTGAAAAAATACATCCAGGAACTGCTGCAGTATCCTCAAGGCAGAAGCTTATGAAACCCCCAACATGTCCCCAGTTTGTCTCTGGAAAGTCCTCATGTCATATGCAGTGAGGGTTATACATGCCTTCGTGTCCATAGAGATAGGAAGTCTACTCATTCTTCCAATAGCCCTAGATACATACAACTCACTAAGACAGTTATAATGTCCATGTCCACTTTGAACCTATCAACTCTCTCCTGATTATAAAAGTTGCAGAGACTTATTCTCTGCCTATATCTCTGCTTATTTGGTTGGTGAGTGTAACTTGGTAAAGCAGTTTTGGCATGGCTCAGATGAGCAACTCACACCTGAAAATAAAAAGGCTAGAATTAAGTGACAGCATTTTTGTAGATTGCAAAGTAGACGGAATTAGTGATACCCCACTTGATATACACATCTGTGGACACTGTGGAAAAGTGCAAATATTCTACTAAGAATCATACATAGGTGAGAAAATGATTCATTAGCATATGCTGTCTTATTTCATTCCTCATTTACATCTCATTATCTGTTCAGTTTCTTAGGCTTATTCATGGCCATCATGCATTAGTGTAGATGGCCACTCTGAATCATGGCTTACTTATTCTCATTTGCCGACAGTGCTGATATCCTTATCATGTAATGACTGTGAATACTGCCCATAGTCTTCCCCCCGGATTCACAAATCCTCCGTGTAAGACTAAATAAGTCTTACTCGGAGGCTGCAGTTGAACAGTATGATGTCAGCATGCCATGAATATTCATGAGGGCATGCTGACTCAACCCCAAGTCTAACACGGACCGTGCAGGCAAGCAGGGGGCATGTCCGACTGCCGAGCAGTATAAAGGTCTACGCCCCTGCAAGTGTGTGAAATGCAAAATGTCAACACACAAGAGCGAGTCCACTCAAATGTCCATGCACCCAACACCACACTCCCTGACATTGTAAACCCCCAGCACAGTTATAAAAAGTAAAACATTATTTTTTTTTTCTAATTCCCAATTTAGCTGCCCGTATTTGCTCTTGTGTGTGAGGGTATGCCCATTGCTTAGCTGCAGTTAGCAATCTCGACGTGGAAGAGCATAATAAGGAATGTTTATGCAAATTATGCCAAATAGTAATAGCGTAGTGGTAGAGCATTCGCACAAAGAGGAGGCATTCACGGTTTGAGTCCCACCGCTCCCCTTACTATTTTATATTCCAAATTAGTATATGAAATAATTCCTGACCTATATGATTAAACTTTTACTAAAAAGCACTGAAATTGCATATGTATCAGTGAACAAAATGTATATTTATAAATTAACCTGACATATAATTGCCCGCAGTTAAGCAACGCTTAACCCAGCGCAATATAGTTGCCCATAGCTAAATCGTGCTTTACCCAGAGCAATGTAGTTGCCCATAGCTAAATCGCACTTTACCCAGTGCAATATAGTTGCCCGTAGCTAAATAGCACTTTACCCAGCACAATCGGTTTGCATGGAGGTGCGCCGTGCCAACCAGCGCACCGTCGGGCAACGTGAAGCAACGTAGAGCAAAGTTGCTTAAACACAGACACGCCCCCTAACCTGTCTCATCAGTAGTAAAATAAAAAGCAATGATAAGGTTTGAACCCAGGACACAGTGCACCATAATCAAAGTACTGAACCACTAAGCCACGACAGCTTAGGATAAACATCCACTGTTAACATATATATAGTAATAAATGTTAGATTAACCATTGCTAAGCAGGTCTGCCATCAGCCGAGAATATTCAAAAATGGCCAATCACAGAAAAGAGCGGGAATTGCAGCATATTTAAGCTGCATAGGCGGGAATACTCGCCATAACTGATTGTAGCTCCCATCTGCAGTTAGAATGTCTGGTGCTGGAGAGGGTACACAGTTTAGAGCGCAAAGCTTGGGCATCAAGGAGTCAAGATACATGGTTTGGCTCCTAGTCCATCGGCATGAGACTCGACTCCTGCAGGGCCAGTTCCAAGGAACGGAGTATAAGGCAGAGGCTTGGAACCGGTTGGCTCATGAACTCACCGGTGCCACAGGCGTCCCTCAGACTGGTGAGCAGGTCAGTCACCACCATGCAGACCTGAAGAGATGGAAGCAGGACATTCTGAACCAGTGGATCCAGGAGGCCCGTCTTATGCATGATGCCCCACTACTAAGTAGGTAGCCATGGAATACAGTATGTAAGACAAGCTAATATAGTATAAATAATGGATAGGTATTTCTCAATATCCCTTCATTTACTCAACAGCTGCAGGTGCTCATGCTATGAATCAGCAAGTCTATGCAGATAGGCTGCTAAGTCTGCGCCACCAGGCAGGTTAGTAAATATTCTGCATGTATTGTTACATGATATATGTGAGTGACCATGACAAACGTGGTTTAGCCCAATAATACAGCAATAAAATGTCCTGAATAAATCCTCTGCATGTACTGTTATATAACAAACATCAGTGAGCCAGAAATAGAGTATACTAACCCAGCAACCAAGGCAAAATAAGTCTGGAATACTATCTCTGCATGTACTGTCATAGCATATAAGTGTGCAGGCCTGAAAAAGAGTGGTGTAACCTATCAAGAAAGGTATAATATGTCCTGAATATGTCTTACGTATGCACTGTAATATCAAATAAAGGAGAAAGCCTGTAGAAAAGAGTGTTCAATGTAATTAATAAAGGTATAAAACTTGGAGCGTGTCTGTGTCACTTACTTTGAAATGCTGTTGTACCCTTGCAATAAATAAATAGTACTGTTGTATTAGGTGCTGTCAACCCACAGTTGTGCAGTCCCATAGGAAGTGGATGAAGGAAGTTGCAGTAGCTGTGAAGCATAAAACATTCATTCCCTGAATAAATCCTCTGCATGTGCTGTTACATATCATAAGTCAGATAGCCAGGAATAGAGTGTAGTAACCCATGAATAAAACATGTCTGAAATACTATCTCTGCATGCACTGTCATATAAAATAAGTGAGCCTGAAAAACAGTCTTGTAACCTATCAATAAAGGTATAATATGTCCTGAATAGGTCTACTGTATGCAGTGTAATATCAAATAAAGGAGAGAGACTGTAGTAGAAAAGAGTTTTAATGTAAATAAGAAAGGTATAATACTTGCAGTGTGTATGTGCCAGTTACTCAGAAATGTTGTTGTACCCTTGCATTGAAGAAATGTTACTGTTGTATTAAGTGCTGACAACTCCCAGTAGTGCAGTCCCATATAAAGTGGATGAAGGAAGTGCCAGTAGCTGTGAAGTATGTAACAGTCCTCAACAGTTGTTAAATGGCTGACATGCATAGGTAAATCTGGCACACAAGTAACCTGTCAAGGTGTTCCCCAGAAATGTTAGTGTGCTACCTGAAAAGTTGGGTTGTGTAGAAAATCAAGTGAAAAAGTCACGTGAACACATCCAGATGTGCAGATGCATAAACAAGTAAATATAATACAAGTATGTAGCAGTAACATCTGCATCTTGGACAGTTACTATGCCAGATATAGGTCAGGTATATAATGAATTACCCAAACCTATAACGCAATGAAATGCATGTTGCCTAGTGTAATAATACATGTAGGGGATATACACCTGCAGTCAATAGGAATGTAGTGTACAGTTAAAGTACTAATAAGATGTTAATGGAGGTTTCTTTTTACACCCTACTCCATGTGCATAAACAATGCAATTCCACACCTCAATGGGTATGTCTAATCTCATAACATTTGTTGGGACATATGTCCTATTGTTATATAAAATCTGCATTTACTTTGATGCATGTCCCCTGTTAAAACACCACATTCTTGGTGGCCTGTTGCCACCAATCATCCCTGCATGCTGTTGTAATGTCCACTGTCATTCAATACATGCATGTGTTATGCTTGCTGTTCAACTGTTGTAACCCTGGTGTGTTGGGTTAATGGGAATATTACTGCATGCTGTTACAACTAACTTGGAATGCTGTTGTCTATGTTGTAATTAAACACACCTAATCACAGAACGTATGAGAAGGCCGGTCCCAGCGGACCCACCTGGCCCTCCTCAGCTGGCAGTTGCACCTGGCACCAGCAGGTCTGGTGCCAAGCCCGGGCCACCCTCCTCCGTTGGTCCTGTGCCACCTTTGGGTGGAAGCGCTGCAGGGGATGGGGCTGACCGCCCCTGCAAGCGTGGGCAGATAAGGGCATCCTGTCACCCTCCAAAGGGTCCGGGTTGTGGTGCATAGGGAGATCCAGCATTTAGTCACTGATCCCCTATGCCAGCTTGAGGCGAGAGTGGCACGACTCACAGGTGAGCATGCCCCTCCTACGCAGCCCCCAGCACAGTGACCCTCAGGTCTGTGAAGGCCCAGTGGTGACTGCCCATGGGTAGGGATCTCAGTCCCACTGTTATCATCTGTGGGCTTATGGGCTTGCAATTTCCAAACATCCATCCCCGTCAATTGTGTTCACCCACCCCATTTGTCATACTCCGCCCCTGTATGCATCTTGTTTTCTTGTCTGTTTACCTACCCAACCTACCTCCCCAAATATACCTACTTCCTCTACCTCACTTTCCACTCTCCCCTGAAAAAAAAAAAAAAAAAGAAAAAGGCAATCTGTTCCCGCAAAAAAATCACGCCCCATACATAGCTGCCCATTTCGTACACATGTCCGCTGGACATGTAAACTGATAATTATAATTGGCAGTACAACAAACTTTGTTGTCCTCACCCCTCTCTCAGGGGTGGAAGGTTTCAAATTTCAATGCAAATTTGCTGCATATGCACAGCTGTTGCTTTTAAAGAAATGGGCAGCTATGGACTGTCCCTACACCCTTCCTGCACATTCCGAGCTTGTGTACCTACTGTCTTCCCCTCTTTGTGACCCCTTTTTTACCACTTTCCTATCTCCTCATTTTCTTTTCTTTCAAATAAATTAGTGCAGGGGTTAGCGGGAGTAAGCACTTTTAAACAGTAGTAAGTGGGTTTAAGCAAGTGTGCGCATATGTGCGCTTAACTAAGCATCATTAAGCATTGCGCAAACCCACACAAACCCACTCACAACTGCTTAAAAGTGCCTTAGTCACTCTAGGTCAGCACCCTTGTTCTGCTCAGCAGAAAAATAAAATACCTTTGTCAGTCTCAAAACCCAGACCTTGGACACATAAGACTGCATGCAGTACAACTAAGCCACAACAGATATACAATAGCTTGGTGCTGCAAAAAATATATCATGCATTACAATGAGTGAATGTAAAGGAAAATAGGAAGGCCATAACACAAAGCCTGTTCTGTGGATCTTTACCAGCAATTGTTGTGGAATTGCATTACATGAGTGTGATGTGAGAAGCAGCCAATCAAACACAAAATAATGTTAGAGAGGCACTTTACAACCCCCACACAGTATCATAGTAGGACAAACACTGGCATATCTGAGTAGGGCAGAGGCCATACCTCCTAACTCAGTCAACTTTCCAGGGATGTCCCTGAATGTGAAACATATTTTAGCTGTGTCCCTCAGAATCCCTCAGAAAAGTACTGACATCAGTCAGAAAGGTGGGCTATTACACAATGAATACTGACAATAATAACAGTAGACACCGCTTGTATGTCATGAAAGGAGTATTAATCCATATGCACTGCTTCACTGAAGAATACACCTACTGTCCCTATTATGTGTAAGGTGTACCTCACTTTCAACTACCTATCGCTGACACCATGCAAAGATGTATCTGACTGTTCCATAGGCCCGGCAGAGGCCCAAACACACAGGCATATAGGCTATACTGCTGTTACACACTCTGAAAATAGCTTTGTTAGGACCTCCCCAAGAATACCCTTATGTAGGAGTATAACACAGAAATACCAATGGATGTAGCCATGTACTGGTAGCAACTGACTGTAACAATGCCATTGTAACAGTAAACACGAACTAGGTCCCAATAAGCAACAGGAAAAAAGTTGCAGAAGCACCAAAGCCCAATAAACTTCTTCTTTAAAAGTCTTAAAACGAAAAAATACTTCTCCGTTGAAAATGAACAAACCTTTAATGTGAACCAACAGTTAAAAATGCACGGCAGGTAAAACACTTCTTGGTAGTAAAATCCAAAGAAAAGCAAGGAATAAATCAAGCGCTTTCACCCGTTCCTATGACGGGCTTTTTCAAGATAAACTACCAACATTTCTTTTCGTGCTTAAATACAGTGCTGGTAAAACAATTAATCAATTAAAACAGTTATAACAATCAAATTAAGTCATTTGTTGAATGGTACTTCGTTACTGTTTAAAGGAGAATCACATTTGTAAGCATTTAGTTCCAATACATTTTCATCAGAAAATTGTTTGAAGTGCTTTTATCATAATAATTTCTGCTCACTGTTGTTTGTACTTGTGAACCAGTAATAACATGTGGAAAAATGTGCAAAAACTAACCCCTATTCCTTTGGTTACTATTAAGGCTCTTCTACAAATGCTTATGTTTTTATAAATAGTTTTAGTGTATGAAAACACCTCCGCTGTCATATTATCCACAGCGGACAGAATTGAACCGAGGAAATAAATATTAGGTTTTATATAGGTCAAGATACCATTGATCTTTGTTTTACATTCTTTTTGTGTTATTTCCCTTCATTACAAATAATCTATTAGTGTATTAAGTACAACCTTTTCTACGGTTGTAATACGTATTACCGTGCCTGCTGTTACCATGAAAAGAATTTAAAATGTTTTTAAGTATTTGTATATTAAACTAATGGTTGTTGTTCCTTGACATTTTCACAGCTGAGTCTTGATAGAAATAAGTTAAAACTTTAAATTAATAATTCTTATTCATTCGGACAATTTATTATTCGTCTTGCTGAGAAGACAGATGTCAATTCTAATGTTTTTGGTTAATGCTTCAGTATTGTGGTGTTATTTTAGCAGTAAGCAACCTTTGAACGAAGAAATCTATTAAAACTTGTACAATAGATTCTAAAAGATATCTATTAAATACAATATATTTATATATCTACAAATATGTACATTGGTAAACAATATTATTATATTAAATACATTTAAACTACATTAAATACATTGTCACTAATGAATAAATAAATAAATAAATAAATAAATATATATTGAATGTCTGTTAATTACCTAAAAAAATGTACTTATACTCGGAATAACCATAAACATTAAAAATGTTAACTGTGGATGTTATCTACCATATGAATGTATTGTCAATAAATTATTGTTTCGTTTAAAATTAATTAGGAATGAGTCAGTAGTAAAATAATAAATAAAATGCAATGTTAATATGATAAATACATTCAAATTTATTGTGAGAGTATAATCTTAATTGATAAAAAGTTATTAGTACAATAATCTTTGTCAAAAGTGCATCTAGCATATTAATTAAAAAACTTTGGCCCACCTAATGAACATACACTGTTATGTTAAAATTGAGTTGAACTTCTTCTATGAAATCAATATGTCAGTTAAAATAAAAAAATACACTTACTTCCCTTTATTTTAACTGAAAGATTTTTAAAAATATTAAATTATACATAGTTATTACTTATCAAAACTCAATAAATAATTATTTGAAATGTTGTAGATTTTTAGTTATAATTTTGCCCTTCTTAATTTGAGGAGGCTTGAAATACTAATAGCTTCATTGAGTCCTGGAGGTTTTGATGCATTTAGTCTAAGTTGCCAATTCAATTCTTTAAATTCAATAGTAGCTTCCCAGTCTCCCCCTCTAGGATTAAGGGGAACCTGCTCAATAACCAAAAATTTTAATGTCATATTGGGGCACTTGGTAAGATGTTTAACAAAAGCATTCGTTTCTTTCTCCTTCGCAATGCCATACATATGTCGTAGATTCTTTTACGTAGTGCTCTTTCAGATTTGCCTACGTAAAAACTGTCACATTCCTGACAAATTCCTAAGTAAATTATGCCTTTTGACCCACAGTTATAATAACATGTTGGTTTTAAAGAAAATTTTCTTGATTTAATATAATAGACATTACTTTCAACAATATAAGAACATTGTTTGCAACCATTGCATTTGTATGTTCCAATCCTACCACCTTTATTACCAGATTGTGTTGGTGGTTGATTTTCAAACATATTTTTCAAATTGGCATTTCTTGCATTTACAAACATCGGTCTTTCTGGCACCCATTTTTTTGTATCATCATTTGTAGTCAAAATGGGCCAGTATTTGTTAACCATTTTCTTTAATTGATCAGTTTCATTGTTAAAAGTACAACTAAAAATAGTTTGGAAGGCAGGGGAATTCGTTTTAACTTCAAGTATGGGGTTTGGTAAGTCTGGTGGTTCTGACACTGTGCCTAGCAGTGGACTATATATGCCTGTTCTTCCTTCTAAAACTTCTTGGTACATTTTCTCTATTAATGCTAATGGATAACCTCTCTCAGAGAAAAGTTTTGTTAGCATCTGAGCTTCATCAAAAAATTTTTCATCCGTGTTACACATTCTTGAGGCCCTGATGAATTGGCCTTTGACAATACCCTTCTTCTGTGAAAAAGGATGGGCACTACTAAAGTGGAGATATGTGTTAGAGAAGGTTGGTTTTCTGTATATAGAAGATTCAAAAGTTTGTGATTCTATGTTTTTTGTTAATAATACATCTAAATAGTTCATTTGTTTATCACTAACATTGGATGTAAATTTCAGAAAACTTGTAGTCTCATTTATGTATAGTAGAAATGTTTCTAAACTAGCTTTACTACCTTCCCATAAAATACATATATCATCTAAATATCTCCTGTAGTGTAAAATATTATTCACCCATTGTGTTGTGAAAATAAATTCATTTTCCCAGTGACAGAGAACTAAATTTGCATATGCTGAGGCACATGGTGAACCCATAGCTACCCCTTTGTTTTGTTTGAAGAACTCCCCGTTAAAATAAATAAAATTATTCTTTAAAATAATAACCATAAAATCAGTTAATAAATTTATAATATTATTATTAAAATTTGAGAGTTTGATTAAAACTTCATTGAACCATTGTGTACCAATATCATGTGGAATGCTGGGAAAAAGGTCAATAACGTCAATTGTCACTAGGAAGTCAACTTTGGTATAATAACACTCCTTAATACCTTTTAGGAATTCCCAAGAATCTTTACAAACATGTCTTATTGATGTGATGGTATTTTTGAGTGTTGCATCAACAAATTTACCAAGGGGTTCCGTAATGCTGCCTGAACCTGCTACAATTGGTCTAAACTTTAGTGGTTCTAACCCTTTGTGAACCTTGGGTATCCCAAATATTACTGGTGTGAGGGGTTTGTTAACTATTAGGTAATTGTATAATTTCTCATTAATAACTCCCTGTAATAACATGTCATATAATGTATGTTTGATCCTTGCATATGCTATGTTCAACTCATTTAGTGAAAGGGTGCTATACTGTTCTGTATCCTGAAGCATATTATAAATTACTTGGTCATATTCTGTTTTATACATTAAAACAACCCCTCCCCCTTTGTCCGGTTTCATTACCCTTATCTGCTCATCCCTTAATTGTTTAATAAGTTTGAAGCAGTCTTGGTGTAAGTTTTGTTTAAAAACATTTTTTCTGGGTAAACTCCTAATTTCAGTTTCCACCAGATCTTCAAAAATTTTTACAAAAGGATGCAGGGGTGGGTTAAAAGTACTTGATCTGCTGACTAAATCTTTTGAGAAGTTCTTCCCTTTAAAAAAGATGTCCAAATTCAGCTGTCTCGTGAACAGTTTAAATTCTAGAATGGTTTTAGTTATATCAATGCTTTTAGCTGGAACAAAATGAAAACCCTTTGTGAATAATTCAAAGTGTGTGTCCTTAACCTGGTTTTCTGTGAAATTAAATATGGTGAAATTGTTTTTGGTCTCTATCGCATATGTAGAAAAATGTGTTTGAGGTAAACTACTCTCATTTAGTGACAATATGTTTATCTGCGCTGTTTCCCCCACGCTTGCTGGTTCTGGAACTGTGCTCTGTTCCCTTGCCTGCGTTGGGGAAATTGAAAACCCTGATTGTCATCATTTTTTGGAGTACTGTTATTAATAGTGTTATTAGTGTTCTGCTTCTGAGCTAATCTTTCACTACGTCTTAAAGTCTCAGTCAAAGGTATGTTGTCATTAACATTTTGAAAAGAAGGAGGTACTCCATTTTTGTTCATAAATCTAGTGGACCAGTTCTGTTTATTTGAATAACATAATGTTATCCCATTCTTGTAGTCATTTAAATCTCTTTCTAGCTTTTTAACTTTCCTTTCTATAATTCTAACACAGTACTGGTCAACCTCATGAAAAACATTATTATAATCTTTCTTGATCCTAAAAAAAGAAGCATCAGTGTTAATAGAGTCATTCAGTATGTTCAGTTCTTCCAATAACATGTCAGCTTTCTTTTCATAGTCTTTAACCATGAGGTGTAACATTTCCAGTCCGGTACAGTCAAAAAGTTCAGAAATCTCTTTATGCAGTTCTGAACCAACAGTTGCGTTGTTCGGGAATTTGCTAATGCGAAGACCTCTAGGCACTCTCTTTACTTTGATACATTCTTGCAAATAGTCTATCTCAAATTTTGTAGCCTTAAAGGAATATAGTTTGTCACTAAACAATGAAAAATCAGTATCAATTTTGCTATTATTATTAGTTGTAGCGTTATTGTGCACAGTACCTGCTGAGAAAGCAAATTGCTTACTGGACCAAGCATCAAAATTGAAAGATCTCTGTGGATTGTCCATTACAGGAAAAACCGTTTGATGTTGGGAGAAAGGTTCTTTTCTGTGCGAAGTACTGGGTTGCTGCTCCGAAACATCAGAAGAAGGTAGATCAGGTATGCTGGTTCTTTTCGCGCCAAATTCTTGCTCCTGGTTTGCAGCAATTCTGCTGCTGGAGTTTGTGTTACTGTCTCTCACAGAGTTCGTGAGTTGAGTGAGCAGCTGTATAACTTGTCTGAATTCAGACCTAGTAACCGGGGAGTCATCTCCTCCTTCACTAAGAATCAACGGTGTCCCTTGGAAGTCGGTATCTTCAGTGCTTTCTGCCATAGTGAAACACCAAACACTAAACACGAACTAGGTCCCAATAAGCAACAGGAGAAAAGTTGCAGAAGCACCAAAGCCCAATAAACTTCTTCTTTAAAAGTCTTAAAATGAAAAAATACTTCTCCGTTGAAAATGAACAAACCTTTAATGTGAACCAACAGTTAAAAATGCACGGCAGGTAAAACACTTCTTGGTAGTAAAATCCAAACAAAAGCAAGGAATAAATCAAGCGCTTTCACCCGTTCCTATGACGGGCTTTTTCAAGATAAACTACCAACATTTCTTTTCGTGCTTAAATACAGTGCTGGTAAAACAATTAATCAATTAAAACAGTTATAACAATCAAATTAAGTCATTTGTTGAATGGTACTTCGTTAATGTTTAAAGGAGAATCACATTTGTAAGCATTTAGTTCCAATACATTTTCATCAGAAAATTGTTTGAAGTGCTTTTATCATAATAATTTCTGCTCACTGTTGTTTGTACTTGTGAACCAGTAATAACATGTGGAAAAATGTGCAAAAACTAACCCCTATTCCTTTGGTTACTATTAAGGCTCTTCTACAAATGCTTATGTTTTTATAAATAGTTTTAGTGTATGAAAACACCTCCGCTGTCATATTATCCACAGCGGACAGAATTGAACTGAGGAAATAAATATTAGGTTTTATATAGGTCAAGATACCATTGATCTTTGTTTTACATTCTTTTTGTGTTATTTCCCTTCATTACAAATAATCTATTAGTGTATTAAGTACAACCTTTTCTACGGTTGTAATACGTATTACCGTGCCTGCTGTTACCATGAAAAGAATTTAAAATGTTTTTAAGTATTTGTATATTAAACTAATGGTTGTTGTTCCTTGACATTTTCACAGCTGAGTCTTGATAGAAATAAGTTAAAACTTTAAATTAATAATTCTTATTCATTCGGACAATTTATTATTCGTCTTGCTGAGAAGACAGATGTCAATTCTAATGTTTTTGGTTAATGCTTCAGTATTGTGGTGTTATTTTAGCAGTAAGCAACCTTTGAACGAAGAAATCTATTAAAACTTGTACAATAGATTCTAAAAGATATCTATTAAATACAATATATTTATATATCTACAAATATGTACATTGGTAAACAATATTATTAAATTTAGTTCTCTGTCACTGGGAAAATGAATTTATTTTCACAACACAATGGGTGAATAATATTTTACACTACAGGAGATATTTAGATGATATATGTATTTTATGGGAAGGTAGTAAAGCTAGTTTAGAAACATTTCTACTATACATAAATGAGACTACAAGTTTTCTGAAATTTACATCCAATGTTAGTGATAAACAAATGAACTATTTAGATGTATTATTAACAAAAAACATAGAATCACAAACTTTTGAATCTTCTATATACAGAAAACCAAACTTCTCTAACATATATCTCCACTTTAGTATTGCCCATCCTTTTTCACAGAAGAAGGGTATTGTCAAAGGCCAATTCATCAGGGCCTCAAGAATGTGTAACACGGATGAAAATTTTTTTGATGAAGCTCAGATGCTAACAAAACTTTTCTCTGAGAGAGGTTATCCATTAGCATTAATAGAGAAAATGTACCAAGAAGTTTTAGAAGGAAGAACAGGCATATATAGTCCACTGCTAGGCACAGTGTCAGAACCACCAGACTTACCAAACCCCATACTTGAAGTTAAAACGAATTCCCCTGCCTTCCAAACTATTTTTAGTTGTACTTTTAACAATGAAACTGATCAATTAAAGAAAATGGTTAACAAATACTGGCCCATTTTGACTACAAATGATGATACAAAAAAATGGGTGCCAGAAAGACCGATGTTTGTAAATGCAAGAAATGCCAATTTGAAAAATATGTTTGAAAATCAACCACCAACACAATCTGGTAATAAAGGTGGTAGGATTGGAACATACAAATGCAATGGTTGCAAACAATGTTCTTATATTGTTGAAAGTAATGTCTATTATATTAAATCAAGAAAATTTTCTTTAAAACCAACATGTTATTATAACTGTGGGTCAAAAGGCATAATTTACTTAGGAATTTGTCAGGAATGTGACAGTTTTTACGTAGGCAAATCTGAAAGAGCACTACGTAAAAGAATCTACGAGCATATGTATGACATTCGGAAAAAGAAAGAAACGAATGCTTTTGTTAAACATCTTACCAAGTGCCCCAATATGACATTCAAATTTTTGGTTATTGAGCAGGTTCCCCTTAATCCTAGAGGGGGAGACGGGGAAGCTACTATTGAATTTAAAGAATTGAATTGGCAACTTAGACTAAATGCATCAAAACCTCCAGGACTCAATGAAGCTATTAGTATTTCAAGCCTCCTCAAATTAAGAAGGGCAAAATTATAACTAAAAATCTACAACATTTCAAATAATTATTTATTGAGTTTTGATAAGTAATAACTATGTATAATTTAATATTTTTAAAAATCTTTCAGTTAAAATAAAGGGAAGTAAGTGTATTTTTTTATTTTAACTGACATATTGATTTCATAGAAGAAGTTCAACTCAATTTTAACATAACAGTGTATGTTCATTAGGTGGGCCAAAGTTTTTTAATTAATATGCTAGATGCACTTTTGACAAAGATTATTGTACTAATAACTTTTTATCAATTAAGATTATACTCTCACAATAAATTTGAATGTATTTATCATATTAACATTGCATTTTATTTATTATTTTACTACTGACTCATTCCTAATTAATTTTAAACGAAACAATAATTTATTGACAATACATTCATATGGTAGATAACATCCACAGTTAACATTTTTAATGTTTATGGTTATTCCGAGTATAAGTACATTTTTTTAGGTAATTAACAGACATTCAATATATATTTATTTATTTATTTATTTATTCATTAGTGACAATGTATTTAATGTAGTTTAAATGTATTTAATATAATAATATTGTTTACCAATGTACATATTTGTAGATATATAAATATATTGTATTTAATAGATATCTTTTAGAATCTATTGTACAAGTTTTAATAGATTTCTTCGTTCAAAGGTTGCTTACTGCTAAAATAACACCACAATACTGAAGCATTAACCAAAAACATTAGAATTGACATCTGTCTTCTCAGCAAGACGAATAATAAATTGTCCGAATGAATAAGAATTATTAATTTAAAGTTTTAACTTATTTCTATCAAGACTCAGCTGTGAAAATGTCAAGGAACAACAACCATTAGTTTAATATACAAATACTTAAAAACATTTTAAATTCTTTTCATGGTAACAGCAGGCACGGTAATACGTATTACAACCGTAGAAAAGGTTGTACTTAATACACTAATAGATTATTTGTAATGAAGGGAAATAACACAAAAAGAATGTAAAACAAAGATCAATGGTATCTTGACCTATATAAAACCTAATATTTATTTCCTCGGTTCAATTCTGTCCGCTGTGGATAATATGACAGCGGAGGTGTTTTCATACACTAAAACTATTTATAAAAACATAAGCATTTGTAGAAGAGCCTTAATAGTAACCAAAGGAATAGGGTTAGTTTTGCACATTTTTCCACATGTTATTACTGGTTCACAAGTACAAACAACAGTGAGCAGAAATTATTATGATAAAGCACTTCAAACAATTTTCTGATGAAAATGTATTGGAACTAAATGCTTACAAATGTGATTCTCCTTTAAACAGTAACGAAGTACCATTCAACAAATGACTTAATTTGATTGTTATAACTGTTTTAATTGATTAATTGTTTTACCAGCACTGTATTTAAGCACGAAAAGAAATGTTGGTAGTTTATCTTGAAAAAGCCCGTCATAGGAACGGGTGAAAGCGCTTGATTTATTCCTTGCTTTTCTTTGGATTTTACTACCAAGAAGTGTTTTACCTGCCGTGCATTTTTAACTGTTGGTTCACATTAAAGGTTTGTTCATTTTCAACGGAGAAGTATTTTTTCATTTTAAGACTTTTAAAGAAGAAGTTTATTGGGCTTTGGTGCTTCTGCAACTTTTTTCCCATTGTAACAGTGCTGAAAAAACCTGTGTGTTGCACAGACAAAGAATGACAGTGTAACCTCTGGCTACCATCTGGGTAGGTTCACAGGTGGGAATCATGCAGACAGACGACCTGCCCTGATAAACCCACAGGTACACACCAATCCTGCAAGTCCAGTAAGATAATATTCACACATTAATGCATAATGCTCTCAGTATGTAAGCACCCCCCCAATTAAAAGATACTTGTGCATTTAGGGTCTACCAAGTGTGTAGGTAGGCATACTCAGTACAGGAATTGTCCAGTTGTCCTGCGAACCCTGTGCTAATGTCAACAGTAAAAAACATAAACCCTGCAGAAGTCAGTACATTAATATTCCCAGTATAGTCACATAAATGCTGTGTAAGCATTTGTAGTGGTGAGTAAAACTCTACACTGACAGCTCAGTATTGGAAGTGGAAACAGTCAGGTCTGAGTACAACATGTACATCACTGTCTACACCTCTAGCTTCATTTATAAGACATATACCAACCTTCTGACTTACACAACAGTGTCCACAGCAAACAAGCATGGGCCTGTCTCTGGATATCTGAAAGGGCTACGCCTACATACCTTAGCAATGTATAGCACTGGGTTGCTATGACAGTGAGTACTGCAATTACCACTCAGCAGGCTGTATGCATTTACCAAATGCTGGGCAACAATTGGTGCAGAGGGCATCACATGCACATGCGCAGATACCTATAAAAGCAGATAGTACTTGCTATCTCCACATGCAATCATTACATTGCAAGTTCCACATAATGAACAACCTCAAGAAGGAAAAAAATAAATAAAAATAAAAAAAACAAAAAACAACAGTATGTTTCTGTACCAAAAAAAAAAATACACAGACGGACCTGGAAGGGACATACAGGTATGTAACAGTTTGTAGTTACAGGCAGGTAGTAGATGGTTATGGTTAGTACTGTAGATCCTCTGATACATGCATATGTGGCAGCAGTAGGTATGTATGCACTGATGCCATGCATAAGTATTCCCATGGAGAAATTGTTGGGTAGCTTTGTGCAGTGGGACATAAGTGTGACATTTGTAGCTCAGCAGTACATGTCAAACAACTGAACATGTTATCTATGGTCTGTACAGTACTGCATTTAATGGCAGTTTGTGGGAGTATTGCAAACACCTAGATAAACTTGGATGTCACAGAGTAAGACATGCATGATAGTCACATAATGTGTAGCTTAGCATTGGCAACTGCTGTAGCAGGCTAGCATATTAATGTATCATTTGCAGCTATGTATACCCTTGTACTATTACCGTATGCACACATGTGACAACTGTCCATGTTGTAGCAAGGCCCAACAGGTCATCCCTGAGGTGTACAGACTTACAAGAGTGTGGACCTTGTGTCTGCATGTCACACACATATGTTGAGACACATGTGTGCCTGATTTATAAGCATCTGAACATGTGCATAGAGCAAGGGACATACTGCAACTGTTTGTGAAGGGCGGACATTTATATGTTGGTGCAGGTTGTTATGTGCATATATATATGTAGGTTGTAGTGTGTGTGTCAAACAAGGCAGCATACAGTGATGGCATATGACATATGTTGTTCAAATGCCGTGGGTATGCTTTGGTAGGTATATTGACTTCCAGATATGGGGTCCTGCTAAACATATATGGGCTGAGAACACCTTCCATGCATTCTGCACAAGACTGTGCAATATCATTACATAACTGCATCCCCCTCAACCTTTGCCTAATTGATATTCCCACCATGAAAGGTGGACTGTATATGTGCTGATATGCATATCAATGTGTACACCAGTGGATGATGAAATGTATGCTCCAGCTGAATGTTGTACATGTATTGCCATCCCTGTTTTTAAAAGCCCTGTACCCATGAACTAACACATAGGTGGTATTGTACTCAACACCGAAGGTGTGGCAAGAGACTACGGGACACAGGTGGAGAGTAGTATCCCTAATGATGATCACTGTGCCACACTAGTCATGTAAACCTAGTACAGTCCACATGTCGTCAGTAAATGAGTGTCATCCATGGAAACAGAGGTCAGGGTCCCACTCCACTCATCAGTCATGACACCCATCCTAGAGTACAATGTCCCTGTTGGTATGTACCTCAGAAGACATCCACAGCATCAGTAGATGCCAGACACATACCTTACAAAGAGTATTACCGGATTCCAACAGATGCCCTATGCTGACTGTCTTACAAAACCAAAGCTACACTGTGTCACATACCGCCTACCCAGAGGCTACCCCTGCCTAACATACAAAGCTATGCAAACCCACAGGTGTTGGATGTGCTCCATGTAAACAGATGGAACACCAGGCAAGATACACACTCTACTGATCAACACCTTGTAATGTAAAAAGCAGAACATGCTCGACTGGCACATCATCATCACAGGCACATACCATACTGTGGAACCAACTACCTATCAACAGCATATGAAGGTCCTCATTAGCAGTTGCCATCAATAACCATGATGATTGCATGTGAGATAGGAAACACAACCTGGAAATCACCCCTGTGGCTCTGCATAACAGGGGGTACCATATGTCTAGGCTTCCATAGGCCCTATGGATAACAGCCTATCAGCTACCTAGGACACAATACACACACACATGTACCTGTTGCAACACATGCTATGTGAGGTTGACTGTGTGTGATGGAGAATGTGTATGTGAATGTGTCAATGATGTGTGTATGTGTGATAGCCTAGTGGGAATCTGTGTATACCATGGTATGTAGTGTTGTAGCTCTAATCCCATCAAAATGTCCGTATGCTATTGCCAGGCAGGAAAATCAGTATGGCATACATTGTGATATAGTCCCATAGTGTCGAATGGAGTGTGCCTTTGTAGGCTAAAGCAGTACATGTATGCTTATTGATTGTTAACACTAGTGAATACAAGTCACGTATGGACTGTAGTACTACCTGAAGCTGTATGCCTCAACTGCACAGTATGGTTTATATCCACATGGCTTGATAACACACGTTTGTTACCTGTAGTCCTCACACATCACATACCTCAGGTATGAGGTTATGTATGTGTTGACACACAGTAATGTATGGTACACAGGTAACTGTAATCTGGGTTGCCATACCTTTGTGTCTTGTAGGTATGTCTGATGTGTGTGTGGGTATGCCTGTAGCATGCCCTTGGTGGTATGTGTGTCACAGGATATAGGTGCATATCTAGCAACTTGTATAGTGTAGTACAGCAGTATGCCACCTATAGTGGTGAATGTGCACATATGTTACTAAGGGGTTTGCTATCAACACATAGTGTGGTGTACTGCTAGTACCATAACCGTACTGTACATTGATTTAAATGGATAACAAATGTCTGTATGCATTAGCTTCATATACACCTCCTCTAGCTAGGTGTTGTATTGTGTCACATACAGTGTCCCATGTACTGTTGTATAGTCCTACATACTGATTTCACTTTGTGGCTGTGCAGAACATGGTTTGGTATATAGAATGTGCCAGGTACTGTCAGGCAGTTGTGGTCTTAGCAATCATATGTGTTATTAAAAGTGTGTATCTACTGACAGCCAATAGGTTGCTATATATGGCATTTCATTTATGTCTGTACATTAGAATGTTGAGTGTGCAAAATGGCTTTTTCACAATTACTGTTTAATTGTCTTCCAGGGTTATGGCACACAACAGAAAGCCATCCTATACCCTTGAGGAGGAGGAAGTTATCACAGATGCACTCATCCAACATTATAATCTTCTGTTTTCAAGATCCTGCCAAAACCAGCACGGTCGCACTGCACTGTGGCAGGATATTGTCCATCAGGTGAATGATGTAGGCATGCATAACCAGACTTATGAGCAGGTACGCCATCACTGCAGTGATTTAATCAGACATGTCTGGCAGCATGCCTCCGATGTCCACAGACAACAGCTTGCCACAGGTGGTGGTGCTGCTACACATCCCCCCCTCACCAGAGTGGAAGAGCTGCTCCTCAGTGTGGTGGCTCCTGGCCAACCAGTACAACACACCTGTGTCATCATGGAGGCCGGAGTCACCCAGCACAGCAACAACGAGTGTGCAGGTAACATGGCATATCCGTAGACCACTGTTATCCCAAGTGTTATAATATGCATTAATCAGATGTGTACTGTGTATGCAAAATATGTGGAGCCTGGTGTCATGCAATACTGATAATTCGGGACATTATCTGTATGCCTGTGACTGTCACCTCATGTACTACTGTATAATTGCAGACTCACAGCAGCAACGCCATAGTTGTTGACACTGACATACTGTCTCATATCATTGCCGGTCCCTCTGGTGTGATAGCAAGACAGCAGACCCATGCTGGTGAGTGGGCTACAGTCAATATAGCATATAACATGTGCATGTCATAGGAGAGTTGTAGGCCATATACACACATGTTAAACACCTACACATATTGCATGCTCTGCATGTTCTCTGTGTGACTATGCACTTCCCAGTGACATGAGTAGCTGACTCATACACATGCAACACACAGAGCATCACAAACAAGTGGGGTACACTGTAGTAGACATTGTACACATGCACACAACATACACCACTTTGTCATATGCAGTATGTGTTAATATGATACACATGGAGTATGTAGACACCTACTGTAAGGTCATGCTCCAGTATCCCATGTGTCATCAACACAGCACACATACTATACCTGGGGGTGGAGGCCTATCATGGGGTGGTGTGACATGCGTCAACACACAACACAGTCATGTTAGGCAATGCTCCCTATTGAACACCTGACATGTCCATGTAATGACTGTTTGTGAACTGTTTAATGTAGCCTAAGTGGTGCAGGTCAGGTACAGCAAGATAGTTGCCAGTGTGACATGCATCAGTGGCCTTGAGTGACCACATGATGCTGCCTGATGATGGCTTATGGTACTACACTCCATCCAGTTACAGTACCTGCAGTACTACACATAGCATTCATTGTTAGACACCTGACAGTTGTATGCATCCGGACATGGTTTTTATACCTATGAGTGATGGTGCACAGGACATTGGAAAGTGTTTCAGACTTGCAGTACAATGTTGTGTCCATGTACACATTGTGTACCAGGATGAGGCCAATCAGTGAACAACACACATGCATTAATGACATGTATACTTTTATCTACAAGGACTCCCTACACTCGCACTGCATGCTGTTGAGCAACACACATCTTGCATGCTGACATGTGTGAGAGGACTATTTGGCTTGTGATACTGTACTCCACCATCAACCACTAATGACTGTGTTCCATATTGCTGTTGGTGTGTGTGTGTCAACTTGAACGTATAGTGTATTAGTGTGCATGTGTGCATGTATGCATGTGTGCATGTGTTCACATGTGCATGTGTTCACATGTGCATGTGTTCACGTGTGCATGTGTGCATGTGTTCATGTGTGCATGTGTGCATGTGTACGAACATCCTGTACAGATGGTAAAGTGTGCTTCCTGTCTCCCTCTCACAGGTGCTGAGGTATTGTTTGATGGGTGCAGCAGGGAACCTGATGTCACTGCCACTAATAGTGGCCATGATGATACATGTGTAGTGGCACAGGCATGTTTGACAGGGTCTGTCAGTGGTCCACCAATCGACAGTACACAGCTTCCCACCCCATCTATGCACATATATGTGCTGCCATTACATCCCTCAACACCAGTGGCCTTAGGTGAGGAACAGCATACGGTTGGCATTGACCAGGAAAGTGTGGTATCTATGGCACATGCAACACCACAAAGCAGTCATGCCCAGACACACGGAATGGTACCACATAGGCATATGTCCAGGGGTTCTCGTGGGAGCATCGCTGGCCGTAATGCCCCTGGCAGGTGTGCCCGCACAGGTCTCACAACCTCAGGTATGTTCCGGGCTGTGATGCAAGCACAGGCACATACGGAACAGTACACCAGGCAGGGACTAAGGGTGCAGAGGGCTCATAACACCACGATCAATGACAGTATCCATGACCTTGCCGATGCCATCCACAATTACACCAATGTCATTGATAGACGTTGGGGGGAGACAATAGATGTTCTCCCCAATGTTATGTCCATGTGCCAGGACAGTGCTGGATGGCTGGGACGTCGATGTGGACATATGCCAGCAACATCCACAGCTGGCAGCCATCGCAGATGACACCCAAGTGCTAGCCGCTCCCGTAGTGCCAGTACCAGCCCCAGCAATGTTGTGGCTGGGCTGTCGGTAGACCGTCTGAGACGACCACGTGCACATGGCTCTGGCCAGTCCCAGCAGGGACATGGGTCCAATCAACATCCCTCTGCCTCTGACGATAGTACTCAGTCTGACTTAGTACCCGATACAGTCCGTGTCACCCCTGCCAGGCACAGGTACTGTGTCCGTGGCCGGAGACAGTGATCTGTACAGCCTGGCAGGTATAGTCTGTGGCTGTCTGACAAACTCCTGTATTTGGCAGCCACAAAGGGGTACTGTGTGCATGCAGGCACACACACATACTACCAACACGTAGGGCTACCACATACACACATGCACATCACATCAACACTGACCCATACTGTACTGTTGTCCCTCACACACACACACACACACACACACACACACACACACACACACACACACACACACACACACATACATGTTGATTGGATGGGTCATTGTCAGGCTCTGGAAAACAATCACACACCCTGTGCATATGATGAAACTGTGCCACCTCCTGTCATCTGTGACATTGATGCAGGAACAGGATAACATGGTGCTGATGCATGAGGTGACCTACAAGCAGTGTAGAAATTTTAGCATGTTGTGAACAGTAATGGGTAATGATATCCTTGTAGGTGTATCTGAGCAGGCATGATGCATCACAGCAGTGATTATCAATTTCGTATTGTTTACACAAGTGTTAATTCCAAACATGGATTGTCCAAACATGTGCCAGTTGGCTGATGTGTGTGGTACTGGCAGCATGTGTCGTTGAGTGGATGTAACGTCTGTGATGTGTGCTGTACAGATTCCAAGGTGTACATCTGTGAACATGGTGGAGGTGCACTGTTTGCATGTATGTGCATGGTGGGCACATGTGAAGGGTGACATGCCCTGTATTACACAGTGTTAATACTTCACATTTCCTATTGGTGTCCAATATGCATGTCACTACACATATGTCACAACTTGGGTACACATGTGTGTATGACATAGTATGACACTATGCTGTGTGATACTGTTGATATCGGTCATTGGTTAGCATTCTGATAGTATGCATACCCTCAACAGCCTGATTTTAACCAATCGTTACATGATGTCTTGACAACTGACACACAGCTGTAGGATACACAGTAGCGTTATAATCTTTCCAGTATTGTACTATACCAGTTACCAGTGGTAATGACCACCACACATTCCCGTGACCACTCCTGTTTGGCATGGTACAAGCAGATACAATAGGGATATGTACATCCACATCTGGTGATTTATACAGTGGCCTACAAAGCATTCCCAGGATTAGACACCTATCCTCCACAAGGGTATCATACAGACACATACCTGCTGACAAACCTATGTTGTGAAGCTATGATCCAACAATAGCATAGTCATCCACATTTGCTACACATAGTATCCTGATTGTACCACATTGGTAGTAGCACACAACATGTAGCAGGGGCACCGATGTGTACAGACAGCCACATGTGATTTCATCTGTCCTTTGATATCCACATTCCCAAAGCTGTGCTGATGTCCCTCAGTGTATTAAATAAGCAATAAGGTGTCTCTATGCATATACACGGAGTTGTTGTATACCTACCATGAATGGCCACTATTGACAGACTGTGTTGTGTTTGGGCATGTTTGTCATATGTCACAGGCATACACCCACACTCACACTATTCTATAACAACTGACATGTGTGCGTGTGACACAGATGACCTAGTGCACAGCTCACTACAGTGGCTGGACTTGTCACATACATATATATGTGAGCTACGGTCCAAGAAGCAGCAGCAAAAACTGTCAATGGTAACAGATGTAGTTGTGTTGACAGCAGGCTTCACACCTATGGCATGAATGAGGTCACATGTACATATATGTCTTGTCCACACAGTTACCAATTTAGGTCACATGTACATATGTGTATTTGCCACACAGATACCTGCAGTGTGCAATGCACATACTGTTGTTTTACTGATATGTCATACAGTAGTAGAAGCAAAACACACAACACATTGCTCAACAGTGTCACACACACACACTCAGCAATTGCAGGATTCAAACCCTACCTACCTATGTCATGGTACTAGACAGATATGCTTTACCACGATGCGCCATATGCTTTACTGGGAGTTGTCATTTCCACTGCTGTATTTGTGGGATACTGACATCATCAAACCAGCCAAAGGGGTATTCACCTCTTTCAATGTGTTTTCACAGTCTCAAAAAAGGCCACTCCTCTCATAGGATTAGACACACACACACACACATACACCCCCACACACATTCACAGGTTTCAAACCCCTACCTAAATATGTTATGACACTAGGGAGATATGCATTAACACGACGCGCTATATGCTTTACTGGGAGTATTCTTTTCCAAAGCTGTATTTGTGGGATGCTGACATCATCACACTTGGCAAAGAGGTATTCACCTCTCCTAAAAGAATCACAGGCCTAAAGCAGGTGCCATATACTGACCATCTAAAAAAACTCTAGCTATACTCTGTGGCATATCGTCCACTCAGAGGTGATCTCTGCTTAACATACAAGGCCATGTCAAACCCTGAGCTGCTGGACATACTCCACTTAAAGAAATCCCAATCCCTCAGAGCCACATGCTCCACGGATCTAAACCTTGTCATCACAATGAGCAAAACATGCTGGAGGGATAGGTTCCTGACTCAGAGACTCCCCATACTCTGGAATAGACTGCCCATACATATCAAGCAGAGCACCTCATTGGCCCTCTTCAAAAGGAACCTTGATGATTGGTTGGGAGACAGGAAATTCACCTTGGGGATCATGTCAGTCACCCTGCTAGACAGGGGCCTGGAGAAGTAAATATTGTGGGAAGAAATATCTAGGGCATTGTTATGGCTAGGCTTGCATAGGCCCTAGGGCCGATAGCCTAGTACCAACCTATGAACCTAATGTGTTTCCACAGTCTCCAAAAAGGCCACTCCTCTCAAAGGGAATCTCACACACACACATTCACAGGATTCAAACCCCTACCTAACTATGTTATGACAGTAGGGAGATACACATTAACATGACGCGCTATATGCTTTACTGGGAGCATTCATTTCCAAAGCTGTATTTGTGGGATGCTGACATCATCACACTTGGCAAAGAGTTATTCACCTCTCCTAATGTGTTTCCACAGTCTCCAAAAAGGCCACTCCTCTCAAAGGGAATCTCACACACACACATTCATACTCAGCATTTGCAGGATTCAAATCCCTACCTAATTATGTTATGACACTAGGGAGATACACATTAACATGACACGCTATATGCTTTATTGGAAGTATTCATTTCCATAGCTGTATTTGTGGGATGCTGACATCATACACTTGGCAAAGAGCTATTCACCTCTCCTAATGTGTTTCCACAGTCTCCAAAAAGGCCACTCCTCTCAAAAGTAATCTCTCTCACACACACACACACACACACACACACACACACACACGCACACACACACACACAGACACATAGACACACTCAGCAATTGCAGGATTCAACTCCCTAACTAACTATATTATGATGCTAGTGAGATACACATTAACATGATGCACTATATGCTTTACTGGGTGTTTTAATCTCCACTGCTGTATTTGTGGGATACTGACACCATCACACTTGGCAAAGAGGTGTTCACCTCTTTTAATGTGTTGTGAAAGTCTACAAAAAGGGCACTCCTCCCAAAGGGGGTCATACACACACAGCAATTGCAGGATTCAAACCCCTACCTACCTAGGTTATGATGCTAGTGAGATACGCATTAACTCGACACACTATATGCTTTAGTGTGTGGTTTCTTTTCTCATGCTATATTTGTAGGATGCTGACATCATCAGACAGGACATGGTAATGTGTGTGCACTTAGTGTTATGCAATCCCAGGAATGACCCTTGTGGGTCAGCAGGTGTGAACATCTTGAACAGGAATCCACAATTCATAGCTTGTGTGATCTATCTGTGGACAAATTACCATTCCTTCATATGACAATACATATTTATGCACAGATTGTTGGTTTTGTGGATACAACATGTGTCTGTGATGTTGGTAAAGGGCTATTCAAAGTCTATGTGAGAACTGTGTTGCTCCTTTTAGTGATATATGTCTCGGGTGGCTGCCTTGCAAGTAATCTAGCATGTTTAGGGAACATGATCTGCTCATTAACATACCACAGACATTTGGGTTGTGTGTTTGTCGGATTACAATAGCTCTGTTCCTGACTGCAATTATGATGGACTCCATGAATTAGCAGTTCAGACTTCATAGGCTAATAGGACTATAGACCCCATGGACTGTTGTGGGGTGTGCCACATGTTGCTGTAACACATTCAACAGTGTAAGTTCCTGTAGAGAGTGCGAGGCTCAACAGACTGTTCGGGTGCAGAGTCTGTTTGTTCTGTTGTTCACTTATTACACATATGGGGAAACAATGTTATCCACGTGATGGGATGCATTTGGCTTTGGGAGGAGCAGTTTACACATTCTACATGTGATATATCCTGGTATGATGATAGGGCCTTTTGTCACTGGGAGGTGGGTATGTATGTATGGTCCTGTTTGACAGGATGTCGACATTGTCAGTCAGGTACAGTTGACCCTGACTCAGGACACATATGACTGTACATTGCTATTTCTGACATAGCTGAAGGAGGTATAATGTTTCTGTCTGTACTCCTTTGCAGATTATCTTTCCAAAGCAACAACAACAAACAACAACAAACCTGAACGCTAAACCCCTGTTATACTCTTTTACACACTTCCCACACTACTCATCCTTTGTGATCAGTCAACAGTGTATGTCATCATTATATCCTGGCATGCCCAAAGGTTGGTTTCGTGTGTACTCTCCAGTCCAGCTGGTGCATATTGGAATTTTGACACATTGCTACAACTGCCTTATGTACACAGAGAACACTGTCCTCCTACCAACAAACTCAGATATATGTGAGAGATGCAACTGTATAGACAGACAGGAGGCTGATCTCTCCCAAGCCATGACTGGTACAGTCTATCAGGTGGTGAAGGTAACCACACACACCACAAATCCAGTCTCACATGGACCTATGATGACAGCAAACCATATACATTAACACACAAAGACATACTCAGAGCCTCTAAATATACTCTGCCTAAGCAGCAGAGACATCCAAAGCAGACGCACAAACAACCCACAACCATGCACCCATATCACATAGTTCACAAAATCATTGTGCCACACAGTCATTGCCCTTAGGCCTACACAACAAACCTCATACACTTGTATTAGGTGACTGTAATTGTCGGTCACACTGACATCCCACTCACCAGGCTGAACAAGGAGAAGGTCACTTTGTGCTGTGTGTCGGGTGCCAGGATCTGCCACATGACACATGCATTCTTGTCAGTCCACTGCAAGTAGAAATATGGCTCCATCATTGACGATGCTGGTGTGTGAACCCTCAGATGTTCCTCCCTGGATTACATGACAAGAGACATAGAGGAGCTCCCTGATCATGTAGCCCAGGCCAGTATGACCCTGACCTTCTGTAGCATCTTACCCTCACCAAGTAGTATGTCACAGTATACATTCAAACTGATCACTTTTAACAGTTGCCTAACATATTGTTGTCATTCAAAGGGGATCCAGTGTCTGTCAGCCTGGGATTACATGCTCAACATGCCACGTAGATTCACTATGGATGCCATGCACCTGTCACCCCTAGGCTTTCACAAACTGGCTTAGGCTCTTGCCACACCCATAGTGGCTGTTTGAAGCGAGACTCAGAAGACAAAACCACAACCGTAGACGTTACAGGGTAAAGGAAACAGAGAGTAATGCTGCTCAACAACTGATGTCTAACCCTCAGAATGCATGCACTCAGGACTCACATCAGTATGGAGTCTGTCGATATATGTGCAGTAACAGACACGTGGTTCAGGCTCACAAAAGCACACCAGCACCACCAGGTTTTACTTCATACCATGGTTTTCGGACACAAGACTTGGACCGGACAACAATAATAGGGGGGAGGGTATCCATATACATTATTCATACACACACCTCCGGGTTGGTAGCACTGCACAAAGCATCGGGGAACATACATGTGCAACTGACAATGGGCCAAACTACATTTCAGTTTGTAGACTGCTACAGACCACACTCCCAAACTCGGGAACAACACTCTTTATTCCTGGGAACACTGGGGAATGTGAAGGTCCCTCCAAACACCATTATATTGTGTGACTTCAAATACACAAACATTGACTGGGAATACTACTCAAGCACTGACACCCTTGCACAACAGTTGCTAGGATTGTTGCAGTCAAATGCTATGGCAGACCTGGTCACCACAACCACAGGGGTTTAAAACATGTGGGACCTGATCATCACCAACATGGGGACTCTAGGTTCCACACCAGAGGTATACCCATCATTGTTAAGGTCAGAACATACATTCATCTCACTGGACATACATATCCCATACACACACACACATCCTAGGTGATCTCAGTGACGTACTTCTCATGAGCAAACGTCACACTTATACAAACCAAGGTGGTATCCCTCAAAGATCCTGGGACAGTGTTAATTATGGCTCAGACCACTTAATCCTTTACAAACCCATTCTATGGATAACTACTGGAAAGCATGGATCATGCTATCCCAGATAACTACAAGACTTACTCCTCCAAAGGCAGGGGACCTGTCTGGTGGACCATGGCCATTAATGAGCTATACAAGGACAGGAGGAGGCTACTACATGATAGAGCATAATCACAATCAGGAAGGCATCTCTGATCAGTACTACGGTATAGCTACGATCACTTGTTGATTCATTTAAGGCACACTTCTAACGGACACTTGCAACAGACACTATGGACAATCACAAGGCCTTATTTAGTTAGGTCAGGGACCTGGGTGGGAACTCACAGATATGCTGTGAGTTACTGCATAATTACAAAAGATACAGTGAACCCACTGAAATTGCTAACATCCTGGACAACAGGTTCAGTGGGAATGTTTCCCCACCATCTCCCCTGCAGTGCACATGTCTATCCCAACAGGGTGTAGCCTCCCTAACATCACAGATGAACAGGTGAGTGCTGCCCTCTCCATAGCAGACAACACAGCATCAATGGGACCAGACGGTGTCCCAGACTGCAGCTTACACGAGATTCATGACGAACTTCACACTCACATTATGTCACTGTTCAGTATCAGAGTTACTACAGGATATGTACTCATGGAATGGTGTACAGCTACAGTGTACCCACTCCACAGTGCTGGTGCCACAAGGGACCCTGGACAATATCGCACTATATGCCTAACTCTCTTGGTCTGCTAAGCTATGGAGCACACCGTCATGGAACACATACACATAGACATTGTGAACCTACAGACACTGGATCCTACACAATTTGGGTTTGTTGTGGGCAGATCTTGGCTCTTGCACCTGTTTGATGTCTTTAAACAGTTAACAGGTCCATAGACATACAGAGGGTTGTCCACACAGCCTACCTGGAGCTCGCACACCAGTTCAACACAATACCCCACTCGGCCTTTATACATAAGATCACCGGATTCAATATCTACACATATGTCACAAGATGGATTGCTAACTGGATCATGGATAGCACCCACATGGTCAGAATTGTAGGTGCCATGTCTGACTATACACCAGTTACATGTGGCATCCCACAGGGCTCAGTCCTGGGACCTCTCTTGTTACGTATATATTTCTGAGACGTACTGGCTAACACAGGAGGAATATGGCTGACCATGTTTGCAGTTGACTGCAAACTGTGTGCCATAATCAACTCCCAGCTGGCACAAGCATCCTCAGAAAGGGTCTCACAGAGATGGATGACTGGTGCCAGAGCCATGGCCTACAGCTACCTTACTTTAGATGTATAGTCATCACCTTTGGTACTAACATCGTGCCCACACATTACCACATAGGTGATGATACATCAGGTACGGTGTATGTGATTTGTGATTTGGAGACATGAATACTTAGTACTCTCGCCTTTGACATTCACATTGACAATGTTGTTGGACACACCTTCTATATAGCCCACCTTATTCATTAGGGTTTTACATCCAGATCAGGTGGGGTCATTTTGCCCCTATACTCATCAGGCCCATGCTTAGATACAATGCCCCATTTCGGATGTACCTTACTCAACACCTGCAGCAACTTGAATGTCCACAAATGTACCTAACCTTGTGGATCTAGGGACTCACATAGATGGTATGCGCAGTTTGCCTATGGTGACCCCAGCTATCCTTAGTTGCTTACTGCCTACTTGGATACAATCTGTGCCTGTTGTTTGAAGCCATGTCCATCACAGCATTGATGGACAGACTCCACATCAGGATATCACAGTCCCTTACAGCTACATACTCCAGGGACAGGTACATCAGCAATGATGTTAACAGGACATGCTGGAGGGGCAGATTCCCATCCCAGAGGCTCCACTCACTCGGGAATGAGATCACAGTCCCACATACACAGAGACCCACACTGACCACCTAAAGGTGACATCTTCACAGGTGGATGGGTGATCGTATGTTTAGCCCTGGGATGTGTTCTGGGTCCCTGCTAGACAGAGGCAGAATGAAATGAACATATGTGGGATATCTTGTGTGACCTACTATTCACAGGCACAGTCTACTAATCTAGCAGGGTTGCAAAATACAAACAAATTGTGGCTAGGCTTCTACATACCCTAGGACAGATAGCCTAGTGTCAACCTCTGAACCTATGCTAATGTTCAGGATGCACATTGTTCAGTGATGGTACTGATTGCAGGTTTTGTTTCTTCTTTGCTTTCACACTTTCTATGAACAACCTAGGTATCTGCATAACATATTTGATTATGACAGGATTTCACTATATTATATATGTGTCTGTTGTCATATCACTGTGTGCACATGGCGGATTGGTGAATAGTGCGAGGTTCCTGGGTTGACACATGTAACTGACAGATATGTGTGGCCCACTGCTGTACTCAGACATGCCCTAAGTGTGTGAGCATGCCCAGTTCAGACTTTCACTGTTTTGTTGCCTGACACTTGTCTCATATATTCAAGTGTGTGAGCATGCCCAGTGTGACCTTGCAGTATGTTGCTGTCTGAGGTCCACTACATTTGTTTATGTGTGTGAACATTACCAATATTAACATTTATACTATATGTGTGTTGAATATCAGGTTCTATTCCTACTGCAGGCCTCACCTTTATGTCTTAACTCGACAGGGATTATGCTATGCCTGCAAGGTTTCCATGAGATACTTTGCATTGACTTATCAACATTTTTTCATACAAGCTGACCATTGACATACTGTCATGGTTTAGTGGTTCTGTACTATGACTATAGTACACTGTATCCTGGGTTTGAAGACTGTCACTGCTTCATATTTTCATACATGGCAGAACAGACTGCTTCAAGAAATGTGAAGCAAATATGAACATGTTAACCTGATTTTGCTGAACTATGCCCACATTTGACCAGACTTGCACAACATTGCTCAGTGTTGACCAACATTGCTGAACAGTGCACAATATTGCTCAACATTGCCTGTAGTTGTGCTAATTAGTGCGCACAATTTTGTTTACATATACTAAATAGTAGTAAGAGCTGTTTAGCACTGCTTTATATTGCTTAACACATAGCAATCATGCCTCGGGTGGTGCTGCAGGGCTGCCTATGTCGGATGCACGTTTTACACTCCCTTTACATGTTTATTAACTGGTAGTGTTAAGTTAGGCATCCCTTTTACTATATGTGCGAATCAGAGAGCTATCATTTCCAGGTTTCCTACTGAGCCAGTGTATATGCTATGCATTGCCTCTTTGCTAAGGCCAAAGCATACTGAGCACACCTCCTTCTGCCTACTGGGGCAGGCTCAGGTTGTTCCTCCTCTGAGTCACGCTCTGCCTGTGATGACCTTGGCAATGGTGGGGGGCTGTTGTGCCTGGCCTTATGCTGCTCCTGCTGCAGCTGTTTTCGCAGGATCATATTGTGTAGCATAGCACATACCATGACTATTTGGGTACATGTAGTTGGTGAGTACTGCAAGGCTCCACCAGATGTGTCCAGGCATTGGAACCATGACTTGAGCAACCCAAACACACGCTCAATTACATTTCGTGTTTGTGCATGTGCCTCATTATGGGGTTCCTGTTCAGGTGTGCGTGCATTTCTGATGGGTGCCATCAGCCATGGCTCAAGTTCATATCCAGCATCCCCCCACTAGGTGACCATGAGGGATGTCCCCATTGGCAAATGTCTGGTACAGCTGTGTCAGATGCCAGATATGGGAGTCATGGTAGCTTCCAGGGCAGCCAGCACACACCACACATTCATTATTATGCCCTGGCCATCACACATGACCTGGCAGTTGATGGAGGGGTGACCCTTGTGGTTATAGTAGACCCTACCCCGCTCACCAGCTGGTGCTTTGATGTGAATGTGCATACAGTCTATTGCACCCATTACCTCAGGGTATTCCGCTATTTGCTGGAATTGACTCATATTGCTGGCCAATACCTCACGGGAATTGGGGAAATATACATGCTCACCGACATGTGCTGACATGACATTCAGGAAATGGTGCAGTACCCTGGATGCTGATGCCTGTGAAATCCCCATCATATCGCCATTTGGTCTCTGGAAGGTACCTGTTGCTAATATTCTTAGGCCAACACATACCTTGGTTTCCACTGGGATGGGTTCCCCTCTGTTGGTTCTGTGTGTGAGGCGTGGCCTGCACAGCTCAACAATTTGCTGCATGAGGTCTCTTTCCACTCTATAGCGCTCCACTATCTCCAGCTCATGTAGCCCCTGGTAGGTTACCCTAGGCCTGTACACTCTTCTCCGTCTCCTCACTGTGGGTTGCTCAGCAGCATTCGCATTGTCACCACCCTCAGCATGTTGCATATGTCGCCTTATAACAGCAATGACAGCCCCTAACATTTCTTTGTCTCAGTAAAGCTTTTTCAGTTTTCACTTCTATTAGCTTACTGCAGTGTTGCAGTGTCTCTGAGAAAAGCATAGTGGAAAGTGGTTTGCTGAGTTTTAAGTGCTGGGCTGGGCTAGTGTACTGCCTGTGTAATTGCCTGATTCTGATTGTTTTCACCTGCTAGCTCTGCTAGTACTCCCTGGTTAACTTCCTACAATTTGTTGTGCTTCCTTTTCCCTTTCTGTTTCCTCAGGGGGGTAGCGCCGCGCACACATGCGCAAACACATGCACACCAGCTGACATGCATGCACACATGCTTACACGGGCTACAACTTGCTTATTCTTGCTAACATGCAAGCACAGAGGTGCAAACGCACTTACACGGGTTTCAACAACCTTACACTTGCTTACTCCAGCTTAAACACGTGCACACAGGTGCACACACGCACACATGCTTACTCAGTTTTACAGGCGCGCACATGCGTGCATACACGGTGCAGGCATTTCTACAAGAAACTTTGGTGCTGTTCACGGCATATACCTTCAATTTCTTGCCTTTAGCCACAGCAGACACATGACACTCTACTCCAATGAGCTTCACTTCTCTCAGACATATGATGTCACCTATCTTCTACTCTGTTACACCCCTGATCCTACTCCTACACTACACTGACTGTGCTCTTTTGCTATGTAAACTTGTGATTCACTAGCCTTACCCTCATTTGCATAGGATTGCCTACTAATGCTTGGTTACAACTCTTAGACTGTGTTTCCCCCCTTAGCAACCTCTACTCGGTAGCCATGTTGTCTTTGGACTGCCATTCCCTTGCATTGTATATTGTGGATTACTGTAAAATCCACATTTCTGCATTTTAATTATTGGTTTTCTGGTTTTTACAGCGCACCGAGTTTGCACGGCGCTGTTCTATGCTTAAACATCGGCGATCGGGAAAAAAATGTTTTTATTTTATTTTATTTTTGCATTGGTGGACATTGCCAATGGCCGTATTTTTGGCCATTGGCATGCTTCCTCGACTGGATGCATCCTTTATTTCGAGCTGTCATGGCTCCGTTTTGCTATTTGCAGAAACATACTCAGCTGTCAATGGAGTACATTTCTGCAAATAACACTACTCTTACTCGGACAGGTTAGGGTTTCCTGAATTGCAATTTTACCTCATTTGCATGACTTTCAGCAGCAAATGAGGTAATTTGCATATCCAAGCCCTGCCTGTATAAGGGGAGTTTTAGGAGCTCTCTTATTCGCCCCTGCCGGCTGTTCGTGGATCGCTCAGAAGACATGTTGGCTGCATGGAGTCTTACTCTACTCTTAGACTCCGTGCAAGCTTTCATGAATCCAGCCCTTCTTCTTCCCATTCTTGTTAACAAGATCTATTGAAAGATTTTTAACTACTGTATTCTATATCTGTGTTCCATTTCCCACTTTCCTTTTATTTCAGACTTGCATTTCTCAGTCTCATATCCATCTAAAAGGTTTCATTTAATGTAATACATTCAAAACATATATTACATCCATTGGAGTGATTTACTTCATTACAGCCTGACTCAGGTATTTTTCTTCTATGTCATATTCTTAGAATATTGCTTCTCTTGTTAAAATTACCTTACCAATTAACCCCCCCCTCTTTTTTTCCATATTTATTTGTCTATCAATGCACAGAATAGTTTGTTGGCCCCAGTAGACACTATCAGTAGCTTAAAAGACAGCCCACAAGCCTTTTTTGTGTTGGAAGATCAAAGGCTGTGGGTAATATTCACTCCCAAGGTTATACGATTCATTGTCCAATACTGACTTTACTAATGAGTCTGCCATCCCGTCCCACAGATGATATGTTAAACTGAGACCTCATCTTCTTGATTTGGTGGTAGCTCAGGTAGATATAAAAGATCTCATGACAATTATTGAAAACAAAAAAGTAGGTGAAGATCCTAGAGTGCTAACCAAATTTCCTCTAGTAAATATAAATATTACCTCACTTCTCCACTGAAAAGAAGTTACTAGCCTAGGGGGCCTAATCTGGTCTACAACAGATAAATAAAAATAAATAAATATATATTCAATCATTTTTATTTAGCTGCAATATATATATATATATATATATATATATATATATATATATATATATATATATATAGGGAAAATCGTTCTTCATTGTCTAGAACAGTCCAAAACTGATCCAAAAATACAATTGTAATCATACAAATGTGCAATGTCCATTTTACCAATATTATATTACTCTGTCTGTTTTCATGAAATGCACATACATGCTTGCTCACTATAATAACTAAAGTTTAATACATTTCAGTTTGTGGTCAATATAGGAAACATTCAAAAGTCTAATTTTCTTGAATCAGCTACAGTAACCAAAAAAAAATGTATACCAAAATGATCTGACTGGATTGCACAAGAGCTCACATTTGTAAGGTGCATACATTCTCAGTATTATAACAGAGACAAATCACAGTACATATACCCATGCATGTGTGTGCGAGCACGCACACACTCACACACACACACACACACACACACACACACACACACACACACACACACACACACACACACAGACACACACACACTCAGACTAAGACAAAAACACACACTCACACACACACACACACACACACACACACACACACACACACACACACACACACACACACACACACACATGCACATGCACTGCAGAATTATTTACACATATAATGCAGACAGATGAAACTTACAATTTATTAAGAATGCATAATCTGACATTTGTGTGTATTTGTTTGATCAACATTTACTAAAACACTTAAAAAGAGATAGAAACTAGGACACTCACTCCCTCACTCACAAACACACACACTGCAAAATTATTCACACATATAATGTGAACATATGAAACGTACAACTTATTAAGGATACATCTAAAATCATTTCATGAATTTGTTGAAACAACATTTACTAAGATACTTCAAAAGAAATTGAAAGCATAAAGTGTATTCAAAACCAATAGGTTACTGAAATCAATAAAGCGTGTGTAGTGTTATATCACAATGATTTGTTAAAAGCACAATACATTAAACAATGCTGAAAATGTACAAAAAGAAAGAACTTCACAAGGCATTCAATATAAATGAAAAACCAAAGGGGAAAAAAAAAAAAACAGAACGATGTTAACTGGTACATTTATGTATTCATGTGATTTATCAGTTTATGTATTTAAGTGAAAGTGGATACTTTTTAGTTTATTCTGATGAAGTTCTAACATATTGAAAGGAGGAAGCACTTAATGTTTTGACATTAAATTGATTCTTTCACCAACAGTTGTTGTGGTGTTGTTTTTCTGTTTAATGTTGAAAATGTGAATGCTAACATAATCGCAAACTACTTACAGGACATCTGGATATTGAAGTACGGCATGATTGAAATATTCAATGTCTGGAAATATTGGTACAGCCTTTTTCTATACGTAGTGTGGAATTAGATGAATTATATTTAATCTGTCTGACAGTGGTACATGTAGAATTGTACTGGCATTTTGTTTCTTATTTGATAAAATGGAAAACAATAAAATTAGCAAGCTGCTTTATCTAGATAGTCTCATTGCAACCTTGTATCAAATAGCACATCTCAAATAGATATTACTCATTTTTATGCTCATAGATTATGTAGCACTTTGTAAGTAAAAATGTGTTCTAATGCTGACATGCAGCAAATTAATGTCTGAAGCATCCAGCAACAATGGGTCCACAAATCACAGTTAAACAGATCTAAGCTCTGGCTGTTGTTCTGCACCAATACATTCAAGTGATTAACACCACCTGTGGCATTCCTAACTCACAGCAGCAGACAATTATTTCCCTTGGACGGCCATTACCACTAATTAGTCCCAAGGAAGGCTGTTAGATATGGTCTGTGAAAGTCTCAGATTTAAGGTTCCTTATAATTCAAGTATTCACCAACATGAAGTGCAGTTTATAATGCACATAGAAGAATGCTATTGCAATAATGTACGTTCAATGATGCAGAAATATTAAACAGGAATGGCATTTATACTTTCTTAAAGGTATGAGTGTGTGTGTGTGTGTGTGTGTGTGTGTGTGTGTGTGTGTGTGTGTGTGTGTGTGTGTGTGCGTGTGCCTGTATGTTTGTGTGTGCTTGTGTGTGTGTCTGTCTGTGTGTTTCAAAACTTGATAAGCCCACACGGTACAATTTCCAGGGTGAAGCAGGAGCACTGTACGGTTAAGTAGCATGCTCTGGCAGAGTCATACAGTAGGAACTGGAGCTAATGGACCATAGTGGATGCAAACCAATCACTGCAAGAGAAATTGACCTTGATTTTCCTCCTGAACATTTTAAAATGATTGAAGTGTAGTTGACATATTTTCCCTTTCAATACATCAAGCAAAACATTGCAGACTTTAAAGAACTGTGTGGAACACCATTTAACTAGAGCTTCACTTGACACAGACTAAATATCAGCTTCAACACACTATTATTATTTCTCCACTAAATGTAATAAGTCAAGTTATATATTTAATAATTATGACTTTATAAAGTCAAAGGATAAGTCTTTGAGTGGTTCTGCTATTAAAACCTGGACACCTAAAAATGCTGATCCACATCACAAAAAAACTAATTCCTTAAACACATAAGGGTGAGAAATTGGTTCATAGGTTCATAGGTAGGTACTAGGCTATCTGCCTCAAGGCATTTATAAGCCTAGCCAGAATGTGTTGGCTTTCGCTGCCCCCTTAGATTAGTTCCCTGTGCCTCTGTCCAGCAGAGCCATTGAAGTGATCCCTGGTGTAAACTTTCTGTTGTCCATCCACTCATCAAGGTTTCTCTTGAAGAGGGTTAATGAAGAGTTTCGCCTAAATGTAGATTGGAATCTTGTTCCAGAACATGGGAAGTCTCTGGGACAGGAATCTATCCCTCCAGCACATCCTATTTATTGTTGTGGTGAGGTTTAGATAAACTGTAATTGTGCTTTGCAAGGGTTAAGCCCCTTTACATCCCTCAATGTTGGGGAAAGTCACTCACACTTCTGAACGGCCACATCAACAAGATAAAGAATAAGAATTCTCTCAAACAAAAGAAATACGGACAGTGCATGAATAGAAATCATAACAACAGCAACATTAAATGGAGATCTGTGTTTTAACAGTTTACATTTTTGTTCTTTTGTACCTGAAAGATGTGGACATTATGAAATATGGATAAGTCCCCATGTGAGACTGTCTAATAACTAATTCTTTACTGTCATACACTGAAAACTCTTGCTAAATTTTGAATTATTGAGATTAAAACAATAGATTAAACCATTCCTTTAGAATGCATTTTTAAAGGATTTTCTTGCTGGTTAAGTTTATTTGCCTAACACATTCTTAGAATTGCTTAATATGCAACATGAATATGTCCAGGCTGTTTTGAGATTTGATAACTACAGAACAAAGTCCCTCAGGTGCCTGAAACCTTATTGTATTCCATAGAACTAATCAGTCTGTAGGATACTATAATGGTTAGAATATTGGAGTTGGGAGAAGGAAGACAATATTAACCTTAAGACACTATTAATAATAATGTTCAAACATTTTGAGATGTATGCTATTTACTAAATAGCAAAAACAGTGCATATAATAGTTACTTGTATGCTGTCAATGGTACTCAGTGACTTGACAGCACAGCAATATTATTCATTCATTGTTTCATTCATTCTGTCATTCAAAAATACCTGTTTATTATAGAAGAAATAAAATTAGTGCTAGGGAAGTGGATTGTTAAAAGACTCTACTTGAAATACCCAGGTATGATCCAAATCCCCTTAGTCTTATTTAATCAGTTTAGTATTTGAACAGTTTGGGTCTGTCTATCTAAACAAAGTCATACTTTTAAATAATACTTAATATATTATGTAGTAGTACGTTATACCTGCTTTTTCTGCTTGTGTACATCTGCCTGTTATACTTTCAGTACATATGCTTTAAACATTTTTATTAAATCACAGTTGAAATAATGACATAGGTACATACACCATAATAAAAGAAAAAAAAAAAAGAAAGAAAACAGGCCTTGATGACATTTCTCATTCCTTTCATGCAGTATACATATATCACCTTTCATTAGGGTATATTACTTAAGGGTGGAGACTGAAACTTGATTTGCAATAGTGAGGGTGTATCAAGGTACCTAGATGGAAAAATATAACAAAAACGAGTAGAGTTCTAGAGAAATATAGGAGAATATTTGGTACGGAAGATGTGAAAGAACACCAATAAAATTTACACATTATTTCCCAAAGTACAATAACTAAGCTAGAATGGATAAGTTATATTTTATAGGAACATAGATGTTTAATGGAAGGCTTTGTCACACATCCTATAACTATTCCAGACCATATACCAAAAACAATAAGATAAAGTGTAGTTTAATGAAGTAAAATAAGCACTGGCACTTTCTCATTTAGCTATTAAAGGAGAGGAATTTAAAGAAAGTGTAATGAAAATTATTTGATAGTTATTGGAGAAGACACACATTTTCAAAATGGATACCTAGTGAGTGGGATAAAACAGAAATGGAATTTAAAAACAAGATAGAAGTATGAGAGAAAAAGAGATAAGGGAAAGAAGTAATAAGAATTATTTAGAGGGGTTGACAAAGGTTAATGTATTGTGGAATAAGGGGAATGTCATACAAGAAGAGAAGCAAATGTAGATTGTTAAAGGAAAAATAAAGGAGTTTGTCAATAATATACATGAGTTTAGAAAGGTTTCTGTCAAACAACTATTTTTTTGATAAGAACTCCAGAGCACAAAAACTTTTTTACACAATAACTTAGGCAACAGAACGTAGAAAGGGTTATTGTCAAATGTAGGAAGTCTGTAACATGAAAAGCAACCAGAGATCCTACAGAGGTATTAAAGATATTTTGGAAATTTTATGAAAATCGTTATATAAAATCTTGGTTGTGAAATGGATAGGCTTGAGTGCATGGCATGGATGACCTTGGTTTAGTTGTTAGGATGCAGCCCACTCCATCTAAAATAAACAGAAAACAAAAGTCTTTTATATATAATTCAGTTCCATTGTCACTATTTTCAGTGCAAGCTTAAAAGCTTTATACATCTACTTGGGTAGTAGAACATGTCAACACTCCAGCTGAGAGTCTTAAGAACTGCCTACCTTATGTATACCAGTACACTGCCATTGTACTATTATTTACATTGTCTGTGACAAGCATCTCAGGTTTAGTATTCTATGCTCTTAGTGTTTCTCCTACAATTACTTAGCGTAGCCTTTTCACTAGTTTAGTTTATATATTTATGTTACACAACGGATTCAGTCATTGGTGATTATACTACACAAAGCCCATTACACTGGTATGCCAAATGCTTGTTTCTTCTGTGTTGTTACAACAAAAGATTGGTGCAACTAGTATGAAAAAAGCTTGTTTTTCTTTTTTGTGTTTATGGTATAGAATGATTGCTGGTACAGAGATGACAATTTCCTGCATCAGTATTGTGCAGCTGGACTAGTTTAATCATAGATTGTTATATAGATAGACTGTGTATGTGTGTGTGTGTGTGTGTGTGTGTGTGTGTGTGTGTGTGTGTGTGTGCACATATACATGAATGTATTAAAACTTTCAGTAGACACTGTCTGATATTATGAACATTTTGGTGTCTGTTAACCACTTTTTATTTTAGCCTTTTCCTTAGATTATGACTTTTAATCCATATTGTGCCTTCTTTATAACTGAGAAAAACACGCAAATGTACCCTTTGTGTAACCTATTCTAGTACCAGCTGTCTGAAGCCCACACTTACTTGACACCTACATGGCCTTACTCTTGGTTATGGCTGCATTTTATTTATTTTATTTCATCTAACATGTTACGGTATTCTGTAAGTAGTACCACACATTTTGTTTGCCATCCTATCGCAGGTTATTCTATTTTCTTATGATTTCTTGTACATCTGAAAATGCTCTGCATATAATCCTGCAGTTATTGTGACCTACTTTTCTTACTGTCACTGCTTACTCATTCATTCTGTCTGCACTGTCCCATCCCTTCAACATAATACCATAGACTTCAATTTCATTTGTTTTGTTTTTTTGCTGGGTGTGTTATGTCATGCATAATTTTTTTTAATTTAGTTTACTCAGGGTAATACAATCTCTACACTGTGTCCTTCTATCATGCCATAAGATCAGGGAGGCAAGTACCTAGCATGTGGGTGGTCTGTATTTCTTTATACCACATTTACATTGATTTTTTTTCCTTACTGACTTCAGGCATGTTGACAATGTATATGGTTCTTTCCAAGCACTGTTGAGCTCCTTATCATAGTGTCAAAGTGGCATGTGCAGCATTCACTATTCGGAATATTTGAAGGGAAGTCTGGGATTCTCTTGTTTGTTAAAAATAATTAAATATCACATGTACCATTATAAAACACAAACTGTATGAGACAGGTAGTAGCACTTAAAACAAATACCAGACATATATAAAAAAAAAGTACAATCCTCCTGCAGGCATAACAAAGAATATGAAGGTAAGATGAAAAAGTTCTGGATGTAATATAAAATTTTAATTGCTCGGATTACTTTATGTAGAAGAGGAAATATGGTAGTAGTGATTGCAGAATACGTAATTCACTTAGCTCTCCTTATCTGATGACATGTTAGGTACATGGCTTGAAAAAAAAGATTTAATTCCTATGTAAATGCTAACAACCGTATTTGTGACTAACACTCTGGTGAGCCAGATTATGGTATGCTGATTAGCAGCGTGGTCTAATTTGTGAGCACCTTTGTTATTTGTGACAAAGACAACACCCCTTTAATGTCTGCATTAGAGATGCATGAAACCAGATTATTACCCACTAGTACTAAAAAACATTCAGTGGTCATACTATACAGTCAAGCTGTAGAAACACCAGAACAAGTGAGATATCAAACATATTACTATAACATTTTAATACTACTGCAAATTCATCTAACTGTTTATTAATATTTAACCCCCTACAGAACTACTTCATCACTCAGGCATATTATTTTCTCACTGTATACAAGAGTGGCAAGGTAGTTTGACTCAGAACCACGATGCATCATTCAGTCCTCTTAATATTTTCACATGCAGATGACAGGATGTGCTTTAAGACATGCACTTGTTCTTTCATACTGCTGGTTCAAAGACTCAGAGGTATGGGTGCTGGTGTAGTCAAGCAACATAGGTATTCAAATCCAGCATAAATATACCTGACAAATGACATCACTAAAATGGTTTATGCCATAGATTTTTTGGTATTTAAAATATATTAATTTGGATGCTTTTGCAAAATTGTCCATGGATAACTGTCTGTTCAGGAAGTGGATCTGTCAGTACCAAGTCCTGCAGAAGATTAAGACTAGAAAGATAGTAGCTCATAGATTCAGTATAGAGTGAATTTGTGAGAGCAGCAGACATCTTTGTTCACCTCATCTCTGCCAGAACAGGGAACAACTTTAAAAAAAGCAAACTGAAACTATCACTGAGCCTTACCACTTTCATTCAGTGCTGTAAATAAAGTGCAGTTTCATTTTGCAGTAATCTTTGAGTGAACTGGATCATGCATGAATTTCTCTAAAGAGTCATTTCTGGAACTCCATCTTAGGCAATGCAGCATATTCTCTTCCTATGTATCATTACCAATTGTATATCCACTTGTGAACAATATTAACGTCAGTGCACTTAGATTTCTAAGTGAAAGACTGCCTCCCTCGTGGAAAAGAAATGCCTGTTAAAATATCTGCAAATACTTGGTTGTAAGAAATTGACACAATTCAGTAGACTGACAGGCATGGGATGATTGTACTACTTAATTTAAAGTGTCAAAAACATTTGCACTTTTGTAATATTTTGTGGTTTGAAGTAATTGTGGATCTTGTCAGTCATATAGCCATCTATCTATATTTATATGGAAAAACTTTAAAAATCCGAACATTTAGCTACATACCTCTCTGTACTCAGAGCAGCTACACTGTCTCTACAACCCTTTTCATTATGTTACATGACTCATCAGCCTTTTACTATTTATTTCTGTTTGATAATCAGGAAGTTGAAATGTACTGGCTCTGTACATTCTATATGGCAAATACATATGGGGCTATATATCTATAAATGCTAATGAACTAGCATGTGTTAAACAGAAGTTCCATATAATTCAGTTTGAGTGTATATTTCAAGGAAGATACTCAACATCTTATATCTGAGAGTGTTTATTAAGCCTCCTGGCATGACGTTGGCAATATTTTATTGAAATATGTTTCATAATTGAAGAAAATATAGCTGCAGAAATTAAACAGGTATACTTGATGTTAAAGGCTTCTGTTTTTGCTGCTGCAAAATCCTAGATCAGCATGATATATGGCCTGACTTTTTTACAAGAAAATGTTGCTTCTGTTCAGTAGTTTGAAAATCTCTGGTCAAGAAGTTCAGTATTTTTTCCTTATTGCATGTGGATTAGTTGAAATATCTGAAGACGTACATTTTACATCATTACTTTATGTTGCTGATAAAGAAGCCACAAAGGCACTTAACTTTTCCTGGTTATTTTGAAAATGAGAATGACTAAGTAGCAGCATTTAGATACAAATTCAGTAATTACTGTCATCTTGTAAATAATGTACTTTTATTAGATATATATTTTAGTAGAGGGCTAAGTACTACAAAGAACACATATGCTGATCTTGTTATTGAGATGAAGAATAGAAGGAAAGACATGAATTTAATGTACAGTATGATCCTTCAATAAGAGCTAAATTAATTTCTGGTATAAGAAATTAAGAAACATTGGGTTGTTTTTTATAAAAACACATCTGACCTTATCAAAAGCCGTAGCTAATGGCTGAGCAAGTAAAATTACTCATGCATTTGAGAAATAACAGCAGGATGTGATGCAAAAGTATTTGACATGAAAAAAAAATCTAGCCTTGCGGCAACACAGAGTCACAAGATGGACTCCACAAGAAATGCTGTTCCTGTATGACTGATGTGTGCTTAGAAACATAACAGGAAGTATTGAGTAGATTTTAGCCATGCTTATAGACTTTGTGTTAGGGAATTACATTTTCCTAATTGGTACAAAAGCAAAAATAATTGTTTTCAAAATAATATGCAAATCCTTGTGGAGAAACATGAAAATTAAACATTATTGATATTGCTGAAAAAAACTCCACATGGAGAAATTTGAAAATGCATAGCAAAGAACAGAAAAGTAAGTCTGACTGCTGAAAAGAAATTCTAATGGCTAATTAACAGAATGTTGAATTAGATATAATTGCAAAGTGCAGTATTTTGTGAAAAATAATTATAAAGTTTTAGTGTAAAAAACTCCAAAAGAAGGAGAGAGACAAACAGAAAGAGATCTGCAAAGTTTTAATCTAATATGCTCAATAGGTGACTGCATTATTTCTGAAACTGACATGTCCTTTAAGAATAATAATGCAAATAATTATTTTCTAAATTTTTGCACTTGAAGTAAATGCTGCTAATATTTTGGGTTGTGTGGCTTGTGAGAATATGGAAATTGTAAAAAGAATTTTCAAAGTGAAAAGAAATATTGTATATGCTCAGAGCTGCATATGCTCAGACCAATCATAGATTTACAGAGACATAAAAGATGACATGCAGATCCATAACAATGGCTTGAGATCCTGAATATGCATGTTGATTTATCTACAGACTTTGGTAGGCTGCCAGAAGAATATCACATACTAATAATGTCAACAAAAGAGAGATACGTATTACATAAAAGGTAGGTGTTGTACTCTAAAGAAACATTGAACAGGAACTGAGGAGAATAAAAATCATAATTTCAGTAAGAACAATTATAACAATGAGACTGGCTGTACTTTGGAGAAGGTGTATATTTGCATAGCTCTTCAAGAGCACAATGTTAATCTTCTATAAGTCATTGATACAGGCAAAGGTTTCTTCAAGATAAAGTTAAACAAAGCAATAACTAAACTTTGTCTAGATACTATACCAACAGAAATGTGTTGGTTCTTTAGATTTATCTTTGCTATTTCACCAGCATCAGATGTATTAGAAAGAGCTGTAGTAAACTGAATGGAATTTGTAGTTCCCTGGTGTTTCCATGACATTTTGGTCATATGTTATGGATTACTCTCTACTAACTGACTTGCATTCAGAAATTGAGCCCCTGCCATTTTCTGGTTAACTCTACATGCACACTAGATATTGTTCTGTGTTTTATTAATTCTGATTTTATATATATATATATATATCTATATATATCTATATATATATATATATATATATATATATATAGTGAGAGAGAGATAGAGAGATATCTACTTTAATATTTCAAAAATCCATAATACTGAAGACCAAAATACTGAGACCAGAATGCTGAAATCTCATAATGCTGAAAGGTGAAAATATGCCTATTACACATCTATTGCAAAGGTTTAAACACAAGTATATTACTTTAAAATGCCATACATTGTTCCAAAAACAAAAATGGCTAACATTATATTGCAAGCTCAAGTAAGTATCGGAGAGATGTATATCAGTGTAAAGTGTAATAAAAGTATGTAAGTCTTGCTCAAATAAGGGTAAGTGTACCATTTGTGCATGTTTAGTAAGTGGCGAATTGTTAAAGTTCTACGTTATTTATATTTATAAAGGAGATTCTGTTGCACTTTAGACATGCAGCCATACAGCACAGAACAGTATATTTACCATTATGTTCCATGTAGTGTGAACGGGGAGTTGACATATTTAATTAGCAGGGGAGTGGAGGGGTGTAGGGGGGCTTGGCCCCCTGCTTAAATATAGAGAAGTAGACAGTTGTTTTCATTTGTTGGTGTATGTTTTTGGGTGGAGAGTAGGAAGGTGATGTTTGTTGTTGTTTCTCGATATTTTGAGTGTCAATGTTTTAAGGTTTCAGGAAAATGCACTTTCAGTATTCTGGTCTCTGTATTTTGATCTTCTGTATTATGGATGTTTGAAATATCAAAGTGGATCCATATATGTGTGTATATATATATATATATATATATATATATATATATATATATATATATATGTGTGTTTTTTTTTTTTTTCTTTTCTTTTTTTTTTTATTCTTAACAGTCTAGCTTGCTTAATTGGTGGCACTCGTGCCAATGAAAGTAATTAGAGATAAGAAGCTTCTGATTCCCTGTTCCCATGCTATTTTTAGGATCATGTGTCATCATCTTTTGAGAGTGTTAATTGGAAAATGTTTTTATTTTCTGGATTAGAGCTGTAATTTTGATTTCTAGAGAATCACTCTTTTTAGGATAGAAATTCCTTTTCTATGTCATTATTCTAACATGTTAGCAAGTGGGTCTATATAACCTAATCAAAATGGCTAAATATCGAATGTTGTTTCATTGACCACTAAATATCGAACTATCATTTACACAAACAGCCAATTCACTGAATTTTTCCTAGGGAAAAATGTGCTTGGCTGGTGTCATGAATTTGTCCATTTCCCCACTCTAGTGCAATCTCAGAATTGGTATATTTTGTTAGGGGTAGTGTGTGTGCGGGGGGGGGTGAAACCCCCCCATTTTGCAATGTTTTGAGTGGTGTGTCATTTGGGTTGGCCAAGCGATTTTTTTCCTAGGGAAAAATTCAGTGAATTGGCCATTCACGTAAATGGTAGTTCGATATTTAGTGGTCGATGAAACGGCGTTTGATATTTAGCTGTTTCGATTGGGTGATATAGACCCTAACAAGCTTCCCACAAATTCCTTTGGATGGATAAGGTTAATCTTTTTAATGCAGATCACCTCATGGAAGTAGAGATTTTACGATTAGTTTTGAACTGATGAGTCTCTACCTATGTCTCCAAAGATCACTTATTATTGAAAGACCTCTCTTCTTCTAATAGAATATTTTCTTTTGGACATGATAATTGATTATTCTAGTTGGCAGTCACTCAATTACTGATGGACTACATTATGAGAATTTCCTAGATTAATAAACTAGGATTTTATTGGACTAGAAACTGCTGCATGGTTTTTAAGTTAGTTAAGTAGATGGTGGCATCAATCCAACACATCCAAGTTAAAGGCTCTGTTGTGCTCACTTTGAACAGCAATATACTTGGCTTCCTTTGCTTATACTTACACACCAGTGATGACTATGTATTCTCCTCAAGTTAAAGCCGACCATATATAAGATAATCTCACAATGTTATTTTGTACTTTGTCAAATGACTGATGGTATATAGGTTCATAGGTGCACTAGACTAATGGCCCTGGAGCATTTACAAGCCTAGCCTATAGGATTACCCTGACATTGTGCCACCCAACCTTAGTTCTCAGTGCCTCTGTTGAATAGAGCCACTGGAGTGATGCCTGGAGTGAATTTTCTATTTCCCATCCACTCATCAAAATTTCTCTTGAAGAAGGCCAGTAAGGTGCTCTGTTTGACATGTATGGGAAGTGTATTCCATAGCATGGGCAGTCTCTGGGTTATGAACCTGTCCCTACAGCATGTTCTGTTGATTGTGGTAATGAAGTTGAGGTCTCTGGAGCATGTGGTGTGGATGGATTGGGATTTCTTTAGATGGAGCATTTCTAACAGAGCTGGGTCATACACGGCTTTGTAAGTCAAGCAGAGATCGCCTCTAAGTAGGTGATATGAGACAGAGAATAGTTGGAGTTTTTGAGTCTGTCCATAATGGACAAGTGTTTAAGGACTAGGATCCTCTTTGTGAGGTACTTTTTGCAGCCTCTCCAGTTGTTGCAGGTGTCTAGTGAGGTACATGCCGAATGGGGCATTGTACTCGTTGATTGGCCTAAATAGTGCAGAGTAGAGTGGACAATAACCTATTTCTTCCTGGATGCAAAACCCTTAGTAATGGGATGTGCACAAAGAAGGACTTTCTGACTACAATGGCAATGTGGTGGTCAAAAGAGAGGTTGCTGTCAACCTGTGTTCCCAGATCTCTTATATCCCTTTCTGTGTTCAGTGGACTACCATCAATGTGGTAATTCATGGGAAATGGGTTTTTCCCAAAGGGGATGACGACACATTTTTTTGGCATTCAGCTTAAGTCCATGATTCTGACACCAGTCGTTAGTCTCAGTGAGGCCTTTCTGTAGGTTGTCAACTTCACTTGGGGAGTTAATAATAGCTCCCAACTTGCAATCGTCCGAGAACTTTGTCAGCCAGAGTCCCTTCGTGTTGGCCTGGACTTCAGAGAAGTAGATAGCAAACAGGAGAAGACCCAGGACTGATCTCTGTGTGACTCCACTCTTGACTGGTCAGCAGTCTGACTTGGAATCAGCTACTTTCACACTGTGGGTTCTAGCTATGATCTGTTTGCAACCCACCTAGTGATTTAGGGGTTGATGCCTAGCTTAGTGAGTTTTTCTATGATTCCTGAGTGGGGAATGGTATCAAAGGCCTTAGCAAGATCAAGGTAGGCTGTATGAACCACCTTGCCTTCATCCGCAGCTCTGGTGTCTGACTCAAAGAAGTCAACCAAGTTGAGCAGGCATCATCTACCCTTCACAAAACCAAACTGTGCAGGATCCAGAGTTTGCAGATTCCCTATATCCTTGTTTATTAGGTCCATGATGATGCATTCCATAGCTTTGCATATCAGACTCATTAGGCTAATGAGGTGATAATTCCCAGGGTCTGTAGTTGCTCCTTCTTTGTGGAGAGGGATGAGTGTAGCAGTTTGCCACTTGGTAGGGACAAACCCTGTGGTGAGGCTGTGGCTGAACAGGGCACACAGGTGAGGTGCCAGTTCACTCTGTAGTTCATGTAGAACACAGCCAGGGATATTGTCATGTCCCATAGAAGCTACATTCTTGGCCTTGGACAGTGCTGATTTAACCTGTGCAGCAGTAATACTGGGTGCCTGGCAATCTACTGGTATTGTGATTGGTCCTTTTGGGGGGGGAGGGGTAACGTTGGCACTGAATCTGTCGGCTAGTACATTGGCAATATTTGTTGGCTCAGTATAGGAAGGACCATTGTGCAGTAGCTCATAGCAAATCTGGGTATTGTCATGGAGATTCTTTACATAACTATAGAAGGCCTTGTGGTTGTCTTTACTATCTGCTGCAATTCTGTTTTCATAGCTTTCTTTAGAGGATTTGATGAGGGATCTCAACATTTTGTTGAGGCTAAGGGAGTTTTTCCAGTCTTGGGACTGCACTTTATTCCACATCAATTTCTTCCTTCAATTGTAGAGTTTGTTTATGGCAGGGGACCACCAGATTGGCTTCCTTTTTGTCGAGGAGATCATCATGGTTCTATTGGGTATGACTAGATCCATGCATTTGTGTATGTGTTCGTACAGTGCATTGGTGTATGATTTGGCGGTCATGCAACTATTCTCCATTTGCATGGGTGTCGTGAAGTTAGCCACCTCTCTTTTTAGGAGCCCAAAGTTAGCTTTGGAGAAGATTTGCATGATGGTTACCTTTACAGGGGGGTGGGAGGGATATGGATTTCCAAGGTGATTAGTTTGTGGCCGGATCTAATCAGGGAGGAGTTGAATATTGGTGTAGAGCAACAGTTGCCCATGTTAGTAATGACCAGGTCAAGGATGTTGCTACCTCTAGTGGTGGTAAGAAGGAGCTGGTCCAGGGCATTGGAATCAATGAATTCCAGGAAACGTTGGGTAAGTGTATTAATACATGAGTAGTTTTCCCAGTTAATGAAGGGGTAGTTGAAGTCGCCCAGTATGATAGTGTTACATTGGACCCTAATATTCTCCAGGTTGCTTAGGAATGTGGTGTGTGAGTCTTGGGACATGGTAGGGGACCTATAGCAGACTATGACCTGAATCACTGTCTTACCCAATGTTAGCTGCACCTGAAGTATCTTTGATGCGTTATGTTGGGCTACCAGTCTGGAGGTGTGTGCATCCTTTATGAATATGGAAACACCACCACCTTTGGAGCTTTGGTCCAAGTTCTGGGGCCGAAAGGTGTGGAATGAGTTATAGCCTGGTAGTGCAGGGGTGCTTTCTGCTGCCTTGAACCAGGTGTCTGATACAGCACAAATGTCAATGTTCTCCATTTTAAGGAGTACTTCGAGTGAGTGCATTTTGCGATTTAGACTTCTAGCGTTGAGCAGCATAACCTTCAGATTGCGTTTGGTTGTAGCTGTTATGGTGGTAATTTGGTCTTTAGAACACCACCTAAAAAAGGCACTATAGGGGTGTTAAGAGCCTTGGCCAGTATCCAGAAGCCTAGGGGTGACAGATGCAGGCCATCTCTAGCAAAGCATCGAGGTCTGTCAGTGATGTCATACCAGGCAGACAGATACTGGACCCCCTTAGAATGACACCAGAAACTTAGCCAATTGTTGAAATCAATCATTTTCTGCTTGCACTGTGGTATAATTCTGGGTGATGGTAGGATGCTGCTCAGGGCTAGGTCATAACCGCCTGGGCTACATAATCCGAGAGCTCCTCCATGTCGTTTTTCATGTAGTCCAGGAAGGTATGTCTCAGGTCATTCACACCCACATGTGGAATGACAGAGTCGTATTTGTACCTGCTGTTGAGGGACCTCAGTGCATGCGTTATGTGCTGGATCCTGGCACCTGACAGGCAGCTGACTGTTACTTTCTCCTTATTCAGCCTAGTGAGTGGGATATCAGTGTGCCTCACTATCAAGTCACCTATGACTAGAATGTTGGGCATGCTGTTTTGCCTTAGGGGCTTTAGTTGAATCGCACACTGTTTAGGAGAGTTATGTGTTTTGTGATTAGTGTTGTGTTGTGGCTGAGTGCATTTCCGCCTTGAAGGTCTCTGCTGTTTGGGTAGATTTTTATTGAAAGCCTCCACAAAGGTGGGTGTGTGGTTTGTGTTTTTATGTGAAGGCAGTGCTGGTGTGTGTTCTTGAGGTCTATGTGTTCCACGTGGTGTGGTGCAAGTGTTGACCTTCTCCTCTTGACCAGCTATTCTGTTCTTGGCTGGGGACTGCATGGCTTCCAATTTGGATATATAAGTGCATCTCTATCAAGTCTGGGTGTTGGGAGGTAAGAGAAGAGGGTTGTCGGTGTATTTGAGGCAGTTGCTACATTGCCTCAGGATGCCCAAGTTCACCATGTTAATAGTAGAAAGCACAGGGAACTGACCTGTAGATGTGCCTGGAAGGGTGGGCATTAATAATAAGTACCGGAGCTGTTTCCTTGTAGAGCATTTAGTGCTGGTAGCACTTTTGTGTGCTACAATAATTGCTACAAGAAGTCTGGTAAAGTGCTAGACTAATAAGCTAGTAAAAGTGCAGGAGAGGAGAGAACTAGCAGATCTAAGGGAAAAATTGAAGAACAGACTTTAGCACTGCTCAGAAGTTTATGGACAGTCCTGGATCAAGCAAGTCTGTATCTGTACTAGACTAGTTAAAGGAAAGGCGGGAAACAAGCACAAATGTGAGCTTTTAAACCAGAAAGTTGAAAGACATGGAAAAAACTGCCCAAACAACCAATAAACTACAACTTATGGGCCAGAAACCACTCTTCTTGTGGTAGATAGGCTACCTAGTGCTTGCCACTCTCACTGATAAGCTAGAAAGTTTCCCTCCAACACAGAAAGACTTGGGGGGCTCAGAACCTTACATACAGTCATGGATACAGCAAATCTGCATCTGGACTAAAATAGTTACAGGACAGATGGGAAAAGTGTAAATGCAGGCTTTTAAACCAGAAAGTTGAAAGAGATGGAAAAACTGCCCAGACGGCCAATAAAGTACAATTTCTGGACCAGAAACCACTCCTCTTGTGGTAGATAGGCTACCTAGTGCTTACCACTCCCACTGACAGGCTACAAGGCTTCCCTCCAACACAGAAAGGCTTGGGAGGCTCAGACGCTGACAAACAGTCCTGGATACAGCAAATCTGTATCTGGACTAGACTAGTTACAGGAACGGCAGGAAACAAGATTAGATTTTTTTTATTTATATAATAAAATGTGGATGATTTGTAATCATCACATGGAGCAACATGGTCACTGCAGAGGTAACTACATGGTGGTCTTGACCTGAACCTAGTTATTAGAGCTCCACTTCCTCTTTTCTATATTTCCATAGGAAAAAATCTAATTCACTTCTTTTTCTAATTATGTTGAAAGGGATTAAAAAGTTTAGACTCTAACTTGAGCTCAAATTCATGCTTTATGCATACTTTAGATACAATGTGTGAATATTTTCTCTCCTGCTAGTCCTAGGTCTCCAACAGTATTAAAAGGCATACTAAGCATAACTATCTTGACAGCATATTACTATTTAAAATTTAGAAAGTTTAGGAAGATTTTGTATTTATGATCACACAAATAAGAAACATGTCATCACATCAGGGGGCCTGTGAGCTTCATGTTGGTGCAAAATCAATATGTTGTACTATTTTATTAGTCATTCTTTGCTAGATACTTTTTTCATACTAGTAGCAGGAATGGCATCACAAAAGTAGGTTCTCAGTGTGTTGCCTCATATTAAAGGCTAATTATTTTGTAAGTAAAGTCAAAAAACAGCTACTCCAACTGTCCAAACGTCAGGGGCGAAAATCCACTATAACATCCATGGTGGAAGCAACCAAAGAAGTTGTAATAAAACAAGTATAAATCCAAAAAGCGCCACTCCAAAATAGATGTTTAACGCAATTTTTAATAAAAGAAGAAAAAGCGTTTTTGCTAAAGGCAAGAGCCAAAGCTTCTTCAGAACAAAACAAACCATTTTAAAAATACCGCCAAAAACAATTTATATGTAGTGCATTATGTGCAACGTAAACACACTAAAAGTAAGTGCTTAAAGCCACAGGTGCACAACTATCAAGTAATCCTAAAAAATAAAATAAAATATAAATAACATTGTTGTGGATAAAGATAATTGTTATAGTTTTCGTTATAATATCCACTAATCTAATTCAGTTAAAAATCTGAACACATTTATATTCTTAATTCATTTTTTAAAAATCCATGTTAAAATTCTTATGAACAACAACCCTTAAACAGATCATTATCAAGCCTTATTACTTGATACTACTTAAGGAATAGAAGTATAAAAGTTACTAAAAATTACTTTCATCTCCTATAATTCCTCAACTTTAATATACATGAAATATTACAATATTCATTTAATCCTGGAAAACTGAATGAATATAACATCAGTTGCCATTCTAATTCATGGGTTTCAAGCAATAAGTTCACTGGTCCACCTCTAATGGAGTACGGGACTTCATCTATGGCCAAAAAATGAAAACTATACCCTTGATACTTCATAGAGTGTTTAACTAGGGCGTTCTCAATTTTATTAGTTTTAATCGCATATAAATGCTCATAGATTCTGTCTCGTAATCTCCTATCAGTTTTTCCAATGTAGAATGCTTCACAGCAGTTACATTGAGCCAAATAAACTATAGATTTAGATTCACAGTTGAGCCTATGATATATATAATATTTCCTGCCTGCAATCTTAAAAAAGTTACATGCTTTAATAACTTTACAGTACTTGTAAAAACCACATTGGAAACAACCTTTTGCCTTTGTACTACCACCAGGACAATTATTCCTCTCTAGTATTGCTTTGAGGTTACTCCCTCGTTTATATACAAAGCTAGGTCTGTCACCTAGTTTTTCAAAGAGCTCCTCATTATTCAAAATAAAATACCAATTTTAAGTAAGGATGTGCTGTATTTCCCAACAATTAGCACTAAAGATAGAAATAAAACTAGTCCTGAAGGGTTTTGTAATCATGTTACACGTTGTATCATTTTCCCTTTCTTCAATATTAGAAACACTCACATCCAAGCTAGTACTTGTTGTTACAACTTCTACTACTTTATTTTTAAGTAATGGGAGGTAAATGCCTCTTAAACGTTTAATGATAACTTCCTCCATAAGTTCAAAAAACATTGTCATAGGATAATCCCTGCTCATAAACATTTCCCTTAAGTTGTTGCATTCACAAATGAATGCTGTATCTCTACTGCACATTCTAGCAGCTCTTATTAGTTGACCCTTTATAATAGCTCTCTTCTGTTTTAATGGGTGTGCGCTTTTGAAATGCAGGAGTGAGTTACAGTATGTTGGTTTCCTGTAGATAGTAGAAAAATATTCTGAATTAATTACATCCTTACTTAGTTTCACATCCAAGTAGTCAATTTCAATAATCGAAAAATTGAATGTGAACTTCAAAAAAGGTGTAGTCTCATTAAAGTTGCTAATCAATGCTGAAGCTTCTTCACTATTCCCATTAAACAAGATAAACACATCATCTAGATACTTCGTGTAAAATATAATTTTGCCCATTAAATTAGTATCAGAGAATATGTACGTTTTCTCCCAATACGCCATAAACAAGTTAGCAACGCTCGCACCGCAAGGTGACCCCATCGCTATACCTTGTTTTTGTAAATAAATATTATTATTAAAGGAGAAGTAGTTTGATGTCAAAATAATGTCAAGAAGTTCTGTGACAATTTCAATCTCCTTTTTAGTAGCTTTCAAATCAGTAAGCACTAAGGAGATCCATTCTTCTGCTTCTAAATGAGGTATGGATGTATAAAGGTCAATTACGTCGATCGTAAGAAACTCGTGGAATCCATACTTACGAAATGCTTGAAATTTATTCCAAGTATATGTAAGGACTCATGGTCTTTTCTTCAAAACATTGACAAGATTAAATTTGATAACTCATTAAACTTTCTTACGGAGGAGAGATTGAAAAGGAGATTGAAATTGTCACAGAACTTCTTGACATTATTTTGACATCAAACTACTTCTCCTTTAATAATAATATTTATTTACAAAAACAAGGTATAGCGATGGGGTCACCTTGCGGTGCGAGCATCGCTAACTTGTTTATGGCGTATTGGGAGAAAATGTACATATTCTCTGATACTAATTTAATGGAAAAAATTATATTTTACACGAGGTATATAGATGATGTGTTTATCTTGTTTAATGGGAATAGTGAAGAAGCTTCAGCATTGATTAGCAACTTTAATGAGACTACACCTTTTTTGAAGTTCACATTCAATTTTTCGATTATTGAAATTGACTACTTGGATGTGAAACTAAGTAAGGATGTAATTCATTCAGAATATTTTTCTACTATCTACAGGAAACCAACATACTGTAACTAGCTCCTGCATTTCAAAAGCGCACACCCATTAAAACAGAAGAGAGCTATTATAAAGGGTCAACTAATAAGAGCTGCTAGAATGTGCAGTAGAGATACAGCATTTGTTTGTGAATGCAACAACTTAAGGGAAATGTTTTTGAGCAGGTATTATCCTATGACAATGTTTTTTGAACTTATGGAGGAAGTTAACATTAAACGTTTAAGAGGCATTTACCTCCCATTACTTAAAAATAAAGTAGTAGAAGTTGTAACAACAAGTACTAGCTTGGATGTGAGTGTTTCTAATATTGAAGAAAGGGAAAATGATACAACGTGTAACATGATTACAAAATCCTTCAGGACTAGTTTTATTTCTATCTTTAGTGCTAATTCTTGGGAAATACAGCACATCCTTACTAAAAATTGGTGTTTTATTTTGAATAATGAGGAGCTCTTTGAAAAACTAGGTGACAGACCTAGCTTTGTATATAAACGAGGGAGTAACCTCAAAGCAATACTAGAGAGGAATAATTGTCCTAGTGGTAGTACAAAGGCAAAAGGTTGTTTCCAATGTGGTTTTTGCAAGTACTGTAAAGTTATTAAAGCATGTAACTTTTTTAAGATTGCAGGCAGGAAATATTATATATATCATAGGCTCAACTGTGAATCTAAATCTATAGTTTATTTGGCTCAATGTAACTGCTGTGAAGCATTCTACATTGGAAAAACTGATAGGAGATTACGAGACAGAATCTATGAGCATTTATATGTGATTAAAACTAATAAAATTGAGAACGCCCTAGCCAAACACTCTATGAAGTATCAAGGGCATAGTTTTCATTTTTTGACCATAGATGAAGTCCCGTGCTCCATTAGAGGTGGACCAGTGAACTTATTGCTTGAAACCCATGAATTAGAATGGCAACTGATGTTAAATTCATTCAGTTTTCCAGGATTAAATGAATATTGTAATATTTCATGTATATTAAAGTTGAGGAATTATAGGAGATGAAAGTAATTTTTAGTAACTTTTATACTTCTATTCCTTAAGTAGTATCAAGTAATAAGGCTTGATAATGATCTGTTTATGGGTTGTTGTTCATAAGAATTTTAACATGGATTTTTAAAAAATGAATTAAGGATATAAATGTGTTCAGATTTTTAACCTAATTAGATTAGTGGATATTATAACGAAAACTATAACAATTATCTTTATCCACAACAATGTTATTTATATTTTATTTTATTATTTAGGATCACTTGATAGTTGTGCACCTGTGGCTTTAAGCACTTACTTTTAGTGTGTTTACGTTGCACGTAATGCGCTACATATAAATTGTTTTTGGCGGTATTTTTAAAATGGTTTGTTTTGTTCTGAAGAAGCTTTGGCTCTTGCCTTTAGCGAAAACGCTTTTTCTTCTTTTATTAAAAATTGCGTTAAACATCTATTTTGGAGTGGCGCTTTTTGGATTTATACTTGTTTTATTACAACTTCTTTGGTTGCTTCCACCGTGGATGTTATAGTGGATTTTTGCCCCTGACGTTTGGACAGTTGGAGTAGCTGTTTTTTGACTTTACTTGTTTCTTTGTTTCTCCAGTTTGTATATGCTAATTATTTTATGTTCTAAATATTGCATATCACAGATCATAGGTTTCCAATAACTGTTCCATTTTGAATATTGATTTTTTTCTCAGTGGTTAACTCATCACAGACAGTAATTTTCTTTGAGGGATGTTTTTATGAAATTCTGGGAAAAATAGATAACTGCCAGCCAGTGACTATAAACACAAAATTTGCATAAGTATTTCAGAATCAAAAACATTATAATTCAAGATTAAGACAATTTGAGAAGAAATTAACTGGAGTACAAAAGTCATCATATCTGAACTATGCTAAATGTTTTCCTTAAAAAAATAAATAAATAAAGCAGAAAAATGATAGCAACAGTTAAGTTATTCTTATATATATATATATATATATATATATATATATATATATATATATATATATATATATATATATATATATATATATATGTGTGTGTGTGTGTGTGTGTGTGTGTGTGTGTGTGTGTGTGTGTGTGTAGATATATGTATATATATATATATATATATATATATATATATATATATATATATATATATATATATATATATATGATTTTGATATACCAAGATGGTTAAAGGGTATCCCAAAGAAAGCTCCTTATATTACAAAAACTATAGCAATTACTCTATAATCAATGCTTTTAAAAGTACAATAAAGAGTAAAACACTGGTACTAGATCATAACTGTTTCTCAGATATGGATTTATGTACTAAATGATACAAACATTTTTATGCAACCTATGAATAGAGATATGAAAATGAAGAAGATCAGTCTAATGAGTGCTTAACAGCAGGCAAAGGTGGATATAAAAAGCACAACTTGGTTAATTGTCATCAGGCATGAAGTGATGCAAGCACTTGAGTCAGAGTATAAAGTCAAACATTACACCACAGAATTATGAATTACAAACAAAATGTTGTAGGCAGCACCTGCATTCAAACTTTAACATTTGGTTAACGCAACTTGTGGTCCCTCAGGTATATGAACTTGACTCATTTTCTTTAGAAATCATAACTTAATTCTAAATGACAGATGCACACCTCTGCAAACTGCTATGTGCAGATAGAAACATCATATGTGCACTGGTAGACATGTATGGAGCACAAATCATAACTGGAGGAATGTGTGACCTACCTAAGCCCATTAATGCCATCACAATGTGTGTATCACTTACTATACTCACTGCATTTTTTTCTTTTTTTTTGTCCTGAGACAACCTGGGGACAAACTAGATATTTTGCTGGCATTAGTCTGTATAATACTCGGGATGTTCCTTGATACCCTGCTTCCACATGTAGCTCATCTGATTTCCATTTACATCAAGAGAGACATCCAACACCATGTGTAGCTTACATGATATTGCATGCTTTCCAGGATAGGTCACAACTATGAGGCAAGAAAGGTCCCACTGTGTGTCCATGAATAGCATTATATTAAAAGGAAGAGCTAACATTCCATAAATTGTCAGATAATATGCTGTGCTTTTGAAGTACAGGGTTTTATTCTCACATGGAGTAATTGGCTAGGCTTAAAATGACCCACAAAGACAGTTAGCCTAATACTAATCTAATCTGTAAGTTTAAGAAACATGGTAAGAGCGTGCTCAGCCTGGTGAAGTAACAGTTACAATGTCTAGTCGTGTCCATGGGGTGGATCTACAATATGCACCAACTACAAAATGCAAGATATTTGGGGAAAGCTGCATGCTCTACAATGCAGTTTTGCATCAGCAGACAGGGTCATCAGCAATTCCAGGGCCTTTTAAGAGTCCAGCAAAAAGATCTGCAGTGACCACGTCAACACCTCAAGCAGTGGCACAAGTGTCACTAGATCATGTTCTGCAGCTGTACCATATCCCTTTAGATGGAATCATGGAGAGTAAGCAGAAACACAGGCAAAGTTTCAATACATAGAACATATCTAGAAAACTGGAACGTCAGCAGCCCATAATCACATGGTTTGTTATGTGTTTCCATCTATGAAAAACACCACAAGTTCTATGACATCTGACATCTGTAGAAGCCAGGGAACAACACCAGGCTGAGGCAACTCCTTTGCTGGGGTCTGAGGTTGACGCAAGCAGACACATTGAGTCATAATTCCTGTATACATTGCCACTGTCCATCATACTTCTGTGTGGTCTTACACTGCTTTGGCAAGAATAACAAGTCTGATCTACTCCATTTTTCTTGAAATTTGTCTGGCATCCACTCATTGAAGATTGCTTCTGTTTTGTTCTTCACTCTTACTATCTTTGTGGAAAAACTATTTTGTAAATTTCAATCAAAATGTATTACTTTGAAAAATGCCACTTTCTTCCATTACTAAAAATAAAAAAGCCTTTACATTAGTGAGTCTCCAGTTGCACAATAGCAAAACCTACCAATGGCCTCCACAAAGGACTACTACCATACCTCTTCTACATGTCCCCAAGTAACTTCTGTTTGAAGCTGTGACAGGACAAATACAACTGGTTGAAGCTTTCACCCAATGAATATTTATATATACCAGAACTACAATCATGGAATCATAGACAAAAGAGAAAAAAGAGAATTCTCTATCAAGGGAATCACCACTGAAACAGTACTAGCGATGTTTTCCTATGAGGAAATGCACTTGACAAACCAAAATAAAGCCAGCTGTGATTAACATCTTGCCTTTTCATTTCTTCCCTTTCCTAAATGCCTCTTCCACAGCTTAGGCTGCTAATCAAACCCTAGTTTCCAGGGTAATGGTAAAGGCTCCATTCCTCTGTGCCACAGAACCAGGCTGGGTAATTTTTAAGTATTAAATGTTGCTCAGTTTGCTGAAATCATTACAAAATCTCATTGGTCTATCTGGTTTTATGATAAACACCAAGGAACTATTCCTTTCACTTTTAACTTCTGTACCTCATCTTGTACAGCTTTTCACAGTGATTCTGGTATCAGTAAGTTTTTATATTAGCTTTTCCATAAGAAATTGTCTCAAAATTGTGTTGGATCATACCCTTTTTCTGGGTAGCTTCTTTATTTCTTAAAGGAGAACCATTTTTGCAGACTGAAAAAACATGTTTATTTTATCAAGTCTTGATGTCTCCTACATTTTAACACTACTTTTGGACTTTTATATTTTCAAATGTAATTCCAGAGTCTGTCCACACAGGGTCTGGCATCTTGATTTTTTTAGTCTACCTCCAGGTGTCCCACAATGCATGGTTTGGTTTTAAAATATTACATCATAGACCCTAAGCTCCTGCCAATGCACTGACTTTACACATATTTTCACATATACACTGCTTTCTTTTAGTCAGTAAGGATTAATTTCCATTTCCTGCTTTCCAGTGACTACTTAAAAGACAAACAGGGATAATCACACAGTATTTTCAGCATGTGAACTTTGTCTCCTGCTGTGAGCTATCAATTACAACAGTAAGCAGCTTAAATGTGCCACTTTGACAGACATGAAGGAGAGGTGTTTATAGGTGGGGAGATGAGTTTACGGACTACACCTCAGGCATTATAAAAGAATGAAAATTGCCCACTTCAGAAAGAAAAAGTATTAGCAGGCACCGAGAATACTGTGGTTGTGCTGTCCTCTGGATGAGATGATCAGTGATGTCCCATCTTGTCTGAGTTAGTGGTAGCTCTACCTGTTGTATGTGAACCCACAGCATTTACCAAAATGAGTCAGGTAAGTTCACCACTGCCCTGGCCAACTTCCCATAGTTGCAAGTGATTCCTCCTAGGATTTTTCTTGAAAAGAGGAATTTGGCCTAATGGAACTGGCCTGGTCAGCAGGCTAGAAAGACATACCTACATCAAAAGTCCAGGGTACTTTATGCAGTGCTTGGGACAAAACATGACTGCATATTCACATGCAGTGATATTCCAACAGTTAGTGTGACCTATAGTATAATTGCAAGCAGTGATGTTGCTATACAGTTACATCTTTGTATTTGTATTAGTCCCTCATTAATTTCAGTTCTGTTTTATCATAATAATAATGCTGCCATTCTTGCTGAAATGCCTTATTATCATAATTATGTAATACTGTATTTCATAAATTGTATTAGTTTTTTGATAGAGTTCCAGGCTGAGAGATGTCAAGAAACACTGACATGCTATACAGTTAGGGTTGAATATATTTAGTCCAAACCACTTACCCAAACTGATTTTGAAAGACGTGACAGAGTCAAAATTATGAATAGATAAAGGGAACTTGATCTAAACAAATGGAAAAATTGAAAAATAAAATTCCATCACACTCTGGTTTTATTATTGGTTATACAAAAGTTTCTGTAAGAATGTCTAACTGTTTGTCATAGTTATATATTTGCAAATTCAAAAGATCTCCCAGTTCTTTGGAATAGAATGGTTTATAAGCTAATATCAATTTAACTCTGATATAAATTTAGTGCAAGGACTCCAGACTTAAATGATGACACCATTCCTTATAATGAAAGTAAGAAACAGACGTTATTCCTTTTGGAAATGTTCATTTCATTTAATTTTACATCTGCATTCACACGCTTGACACAATCCTTTCTTTTCAATAATATTTTTTTTTGCCAGGATTGGGTGTTCAGGGAGCAAAAGGGGATTTCTGTGCTCCCAGTAGGTTACACATGGGTAGGGTAGTACTGTGGATTATGCCTAGTGTATCCACCATCCATATGTTCCCTCCTTTTGTGCCATTGCCCTGCCAATGTCTGTTGTCCGGTCCTCATTACCACCTTCTCTCTGTTTGTCTGACATCTCCTAATCCTCTCTCCTCCCCTTCTCTCAATGTGCATCAACTTCCATGTCAGTCTTGTCTGTATCCTTTGTTTGTGAATTTGCCCCTGCTACCTACCTTAACACTCCTAGAATTCTTTCACCTACACTTAAGTCCTTCACCTTACCTCCTTGGTATACAGAAAATGAGCACTTGTCCCACACAAAAAAGTACCTTCTGTTCCATCCACCACCCTTATTATTCCTTAACTCTTTCCTTATGTGACTCCATATATTTGCTTTTACTTTTTTCATATTTTCCTATACTTCCATTTCCACTCTTTAATGAGGTCAAAAAATAGATATAAAAAGTGCAGTGAGCATTTTTAAGGCTAATAACTTCCTTGAGAAACGTGTACTCCTATGCATGCACTGAGGCTCATTTTAACACATACATACATGTGTTCTGGGATTTTGAAGCTAACTCCACCATTGCCGATGACACATAGTATATGTGGTATCCCTGATGTGTTTTCACTATGCAGCTGCAATAAGTGGAGTAGTGCTAAAAAGGTGTTGACCATGTGTGCTGCTTCTTCAGGATTATCATCATGCTTGCATCTTATCAGATACTACCTTATAACATATTGTTAGCTACAAAGGGAAAGATCCAGTGTTAAATGCCCATTACAATATCAAAATCAATAAATGGGCTTTAATCGAGAACTTAACTTTGTGGGACTCCCATTATCAACATGTTCCCTTGAGAGGTTCTGTTGCACCACCATGTTGCGTGGCCTTCTGTTTACCTCTACTTTCTGCTTCATATTATCAATAGTCTCCATTTCCACATTCTCATATTTGCAAGAAATTTCATTCCGATACTAAATAAAAGGCTTTGGTCAAACATGTTGCCTGTGTTTACTCCAGATAACTGAGACACAGAACTGCATCTGATTAATCTTATAAGATGGTCTTCACAGTATAATTACGTAATGGACATTATTAGCCATCACATTCTACTTAACAATGTTATAAACCTTGACTTTATGGTGAATTCCATCTTCTTTCTCTAATGAACTTATAATCATCTGCTGTTGTTCCCTGGACTGCTGCTTGTCATTGTTTGCAGAAGGACACCGATACTCAATATCTGCAATATTTGTTGACCACTTCATTTCTAAGATACTTCTGAAAGAACTCTGGCATATGTCCAATCAATGTTCCAAAAACCTTATTTAGGAATACCAAGTTAATCACCTCAGGTCCTAGCAACTTGCCCTTCCATTTTTCTCCTTCCTTTTTGCTCTCCCTTCCTAGATTGCTATTTTGCTCTGCTTCTCCTTTGTGAACTGAGAAAAGAAATAATCAGAAGAAATGCTCACCTTTCAGTGTCTTCCTTATACTTCTGACCTGTTCATGTTAATTTGTCTATCATCTTTCATAGCTGCACTTATCTTACTATTTAAATCAGTTTGGTGTGCTATTTGCTCTTCATTTAAGGCATTTTATAGTCTAGACAGCTTTTTAGTTTCTGTGATGGGCCTAGATGTTTTCAGAATTTGTTGTAGATAGTTGTCACTAGAGCTTGTGGTAATTAACATCCCACCCCCACCCCAGTATTTTACGTCAAGCAACAAGTCAGCAATCAGAGTCTTGGACTGCTAGAAAGTTGGAAGCTTGATAGCAAAACATTTGGAATTTGGACTACATTTTTTATCCAAGGAAATACATTTAATCTACATTTATAATTGTACTTATCTTACCATTTTGTGTGCTGTTTGAGATTTATCTGAAGTTAAACTATTAATTAAGGCATTTTATAGTCTGCATTGCTTTTTGCTTTGTTTGAAGGGACTAGGTGTTTTTCTATACTTGTTTTCCTGTCACCATCCCTATTCCTGTTGTGCTTTTATGATTGGAGGCTTTTGAGCTGCCTGCTCCTTCTAGATGTCTGTCCTTGGAAGCTCTTCCCAGTCTCATATTCCATATACATGGCCCTATAAGCTCTTTCACATTTTATCTCCTTTGCTTATCTTACTGGTTAGTGGCAGAAGAAATGGGGAAGGCCCTCCCCTTAGATTATTAGTGTACTTTGAAATTGTCTTAAAGTGTGTGCTCACTGCTGGCTTGTCTGCCTTTGAATTACCTTGCAATTACTTGTACCAAAACATTAGACTTGTTTCTGGTACCTTTTCCCTTGTAGATAACTAAAGTTTGTTTTACATTAAGAATATGGGGACTGGGATTCTAGTGTGAATAGGAAGGTAGCCTAGTCTGCCTGAGATGGAAAATGCACAGGGTGGCTTAATGTGACAATTACTTGTTGTAGCTATCTATTTCCTTTCTAATACCTTCTCAATTTTGGCTAACTAAAGCATGGTTTACATTAAGAATGCTTGGATCTAGTTGCAATAGAAAGGGGGGTTAAAGTGACAATTACTTCTTGTAGCCATTTGGTACCTTTTCAGTTTTGGATAGCCAAAGTGTGCTTTTACATTAATACTGGCACTGCTATTCTAGTGCAGTAATACAGTAGCCTGGTCAGTCCAAGTTGGAAAATGCACAGGCAGGCATAAATGAGAATTACTTATTGTAGCTAATTATTTGATTTGTTTTCAACACATTTTCAGTTTTAGGTAACTAAAGAGTATTATTTACATTAGGAAGGCTGGGACTGCAATTCTAGTGGAAGGAGAAAAGTAGCCTGGTCTGTCTGAGTTGGAATCACACAGAGAAACTTAAAATTAGATTGTTTCATTAACCAGAGGGCTTTTATAGAGTTAGTTGGGTGTTAATCTGCATTTGAGAGCTACATTTACTGTGCTTTTACATTAAGAAGTTCCAAAATCATCCCACTTGCTGCATAAGGTGTTTCCTGGTTTCTCTCAGTGAGGAGGCACTTCGCAGAGTTTAAAATGTAATTGTTTATTGACCAAAAAGCACAAGAGTTAGTTTTCAGCTGTTTTCTGTCTGCTACAAACTAGGTACATTTTTGCAGAGCTGTTCACTGCTCAGTAGGGGTTAGGAGTACCTTGTATAGCAGCAAATCTATAAAGCCAGTACTTAGGACTTGAGCCCATAGCACAGAAAGTATTTGCATGGAGCTAGGCTTAGGGCAGCTAGTTAGAGCATCAAACAACTGTAAGATAGCACTATCTAATAACTAGCCTTCAACCTAGATACAACTCAGGTGCCACCTGTAAAACCAATAATACCCTAACCCTAATACAGGTCCTGACAATATGGATTTGCAATTTCCTAATGTCTCTGTGGCCAGCTTGGTAGATATAGGCATCCTGAGATAATGTAACAATTGAGTCATAAACTCAGACTACTTTTTAATCCTTAAAGAAACTAACAAAGTATGTGAGAGATGTACATAGATAACTTCCTTGGAGGCAAAAATCTCACTTAAAAATAAGGTCGTCAAGAACACACACACTACATCCTTCACATGTACTACTAACCACACATATAGACCTTCTTACGCTGAGGCAGTTAATAGAAACCTCTCCAAACCTCAAGGACCTCTTAAGTGTCAAACTGCAACACCTACCCTCAGCAATCACTAAAGCACACACCAAACACTTTATCTGGTATTCTTGTCATAGGGGATTATATTGCATGACACACAAATACTCTTCTCACCAGGATGGATAAGAATGAGATAACGGTTAGTTGCCTATCTGGAGCTGGGATCTGCAATATTATGCATGCACTCAAGTCACTGCATCACAGTTACCAATAAGATTTTATCAAAGTCCATGGTGGTGTAAATGACCTAAGGCATACCCCACTGGACCAGGTGATTATTGCTTTAAATTTCTGAATAATGTGATTTGATCACATGACATAGGGAGGTTATTAAATGTTTGTTACTGCTTTCTCTGGTTTTATTTGACTTGTAAAAGCATTTTATGTGAAAGCTTGTAAGCCTGTCAGACTTTTAATGTGTTATTATTAAAACTAGATTGTTTTATAACACAGTATTCTCCTTTTTGAGCTGCTTTAGACTTTTGATATTATGTTTGTTTAGCTGGTCTCTGAGTTTACCTGTATGAGCTACTATTTTCTGGAAAAGCTGATATATATTTCAACAGAATGTACTAAAACAGTCTGTAAATACACCTCACTGCCCAAGTCATATATGAAACATTTTGTCAGCTTAGCAATCAGAGATGTAAATAACATTCCCTTAGACCTTGAGAAAAAATAACAAGTCACTGTAGTACATGATTATGCTTATTTTGAGGTATAACTGGGTAAATGACTATAAACATGCTTCTGGGTAAATGACTATAAACATGCTTCTGGGTAAATGACTATAAACATGCTTCTGGGTAAATGACTATAAACATGCTTCTATCTCCTGTATGAGCTTTCTCTTGTTTCTCTAATGGTTGAGAATGAAAAAAAAAAGAAAGAAAGAAACATGGATCAGTATTCTTTCATTTCCTTAACACTGCAGCCTACCAATGTTTATGTTCATAAAAGGCAAAATGCATTAGTATGTTGTCAGGGTCTGATTTCAATTGCCTAAGGACAATAGCTTTGTCTATTCCTGATAATTATATTCCATATATCCATAATCTCTATATTGTTGCAGGCTCTATACTTAAAAGGTCATAATAATTCACATATGCTCTCCATCTTATAGTTTGCATAAAGGCATAATTGTCTAATTCAACAGGATTCATATAATATGAATTAAAATTATACTTATTGTTTAACCCTTATTGCACACTTCGTGGTAACTGTTTGATATTCTGAAACTGGTTTGTGCAAGTCCTTGAATATAGCAAGCCCTTTAGAGTCGGTATATATAAGTTTGTGGCTGTGTGAGAGTATTGTCCTTCATACTGGGGGATGTAAAGGGACAAATAAACAAATCCAAATGAGCATAGCAATGTTGAACATTAGAATTTCAGTTATATTTCTATTTTTTTCATATTCTGAGGGCTCACATTTATGGGACTCAAGAATTTCACTAGGGAGCTCAAAACTGACATTAGTATAAGTCGGGGACATAAGAAAAAATGAATATCATTATGCATGAGCCCTTCAGCCCAGGATACTAATGTCTAAGAATGGTATACTCAGCTTAAACTGAGAATTTTCAAGTATTTATAAAATCCATGGGAAATAAGTGCCTCTCACTTAGAAGAGAGCAAATATCAGGATAAGTTATGGCAGTGCCGGTGGAAGAAGAGATAGAACACTCACTTTTGGTGCTGAGATTGATGACACTGCAGCATGGCATGAGGGGGGGAGGGGGTGATGTACTCCTGATGTGCTGTCTTTTGCATGAGTCATTAAACTGAGGCCCCATTTGCTTGAGTTGGTGGTAGCTCATGTGGATATAAAAGATCCCTCAGCAGTTATTGAAAATAAACAAATATCCTGTATTGTAGAAATACCACCTCAGGTCTTCATTGAAAAGAGACTACCAGACTACTGGATCTAATTCAGTCAACAAAGAATAATAAAATCAAAAATAGGGTTCAAATCTGTGTTCTATTAAAATGTTACAGGCAAATGATTTTATGGAAATCATTCCTCAGGTAAGAGAATGAACACCATTTGCTGAAGATTTTTTTCTTCTAAATGTGCACATATAATGCAAGGTAACTCCGTTCAATGCGATAGAGTAGAGAATATTTTATAGAAATCTGAAGACTGATATAATTAGCAAATCAAGCTACTAAGCAACATTTAATACCTATTTAGCTGTAAATGTAATGAAATCCAGAGATAAGGCCTGGGAGCACTGGCGACTAACAAAATATAACTCAGAAAGGCAATCATTCCTTGAACTGTGCAATAAAGCCAAAAAAGCAAATAAAATTAGACAAATCCCTCTACTATAAATCCACCCTGAATTCTACCAATCACAACCCTAAGCAATCCTGGTCCACTATTAACACTATCCTCCACACAGGGAAGGTTGATACCCCCAGCCGTATATCCCCCCTTCCTCCAGCAGTATTGCTGAATCCTTCAACAAGCACTTCACTGAAACTATAACATCTCTAAACAAACAACACTTCCCTACAACAGCCCCCCCAACTCCTAACCCTAAACCCCCCACTCCTCTTTTCTTCTTCACCTCAGTACCTACCTCCAACATAAAAAGACTATTGTCAAAACTTAAACCCACCAAACTCGCAGCTGACAACCTCACCTCTGAATGCTTGAAAATTGCACCTGATACACTAGCCTACCCAATTTCAATTCTAATCAACCATTCCATAACAGAAGGCTTTGTTCCCTCGATATGGAAAATATCCCACATCATTCCCCTCCACAAAGGCAGCCCCTCCACTGACCTCTCCAATTACCGCCCCATTGCTATCCTCTCCCCTCTCTCCAAAGATACTTGAAAAATGTATCAACACCCAGGTCTCCAACTATCTCCTAGTTAATAATCTCTCCAAAACCCAACATGGTTTAAGGCCATATCACAGCACTACCTCCACTCTGCTCTCCTTTACCAACACTATAGTTCATCACAAAAGCAATGACCTCTTCTCTACTGCCATATTTCTAGACCTCTCAAAGGCTTTTGACATGGTATCTCATGAGCTACTATTCTCTACCGACCTCTCCTTCTCACAATCAGCCTGCAACTGGTTCTACAGTGATCTATACGGAAGCCAGGAATCAGTAATCTGGGATGATAACCTATCACCTCACCTCCCAGTTACTCTCAGAGTTCCCCAAGGGTCTATCCTTGGCCCTCTGCTATTCTCACTTTTCACTAACAACCTACATACTGCCACCACACAAGCAGCTCTTTTACAGTACATAGTTGACTCTACTTTCATCTGCTCTACCCCCACTCTACCAGAACTACAAAAAATCACACAGGAATCATTCTCTTCTGTAGAAAGCTGGCTATCCAGTGCTCAGCTCTTACTCAACCCAAGTAAGACAAAACTTCTCCTGTTCCATCCTTCCATAGCCACCGAAAACACCACCCATTTCAACATTCTCACCAAAGACAATACCATCATCTCTCCATCAGAACACACAAAATTACTCGGCATGGAAATAGACAACAAACTTAGATTTGACACCCACATATCTCTCACAATAAAAAAATTTCACAAGAAACTTGGTGCATTATATCGAAGCTACCAATTCCTAACCAAGGTGGCTAGAATCTCCATAGCCATTTCTCAGCTAATCTCCACCCTACTCTATGCATCCCCCATACTTACCAACCTTAGACCGACAGACCTACACAAGCTGGATGCTTGTTACAACAAAATTGCTAAATCTGCCACTGGAACCTGCTACCGCAGCCATCATTGTATCTCCCTTAAAGAACTAAACTGGCTAGAACACCCACAACTCCTTCACTTTAATCAACTCACCCTTGCTCATAAACTTATTAACCACCCCCTTAACATCCATTCCCTTCAAACCCTTCTCCAACCCTATCACTCCACTAGGCCTCTAAGATCAAGCAACAAAGATCAACTCACTGTTATCAAACCCAAACACTCAGCATGAGAACCCATTTTTTCATGTACCATATCTAAACTTTAGAACAATCTTCCACCCTCTATAACTACTCTAACTTCCAGCAGCCTTTTCAAGACTGTGCTCAAATTCCACTTAAATTTGCACTGGCTTTGTCCTTGTTCTAATCCAGACTAAAACCCCTACCCTTACCCCCCCCAACTAGACTCTTAACCCAACTATACTTCCGCCACTACTAATAACAGTCAGAATTAGCTAGTTGTCTTTACATACTTTAAAATCTTGTCTGACAACTATGTTACTAATATTATAAACAACAAAAAACTTAACTTGCAACATTTACTGTATATACTGTTGATAATCAATATCTTGTTATTGTATTAAAGCCAACAACCTGTAATGTTGTTTAATATTGCTGCAACTTTGTATCTCTATTTATCATGTACATGATATGGAGCTTTTCTCCCTGGGCATCCGCTGAAAAAGGACCTGCGTCCAGTTGGAATTTCCCTGTAAACAAATGTAAAATATAAGTAAAAAAAATAAAATGAAGTAAGATCAGTTGTGAGCAGTGTGTGCTAAGTCATGTGTTCTTCTCCATATTTGTTTAAATAAGGAAGTAATACATGCATTTGTAACTAAATTCATAATATAGCTTCAAATTCACACAATATTGGAAAGAAAGGAAAATATCTGACTCATTTACACTGCTCTTTGGTGAAGTGTTATTTACAGAAAAGGCAATTCATTCTGCTAAGCGCTTCTCCCTGCACTTTTCCCAGCCTGACCTTTCACAGATTGACATTCAATAAGTTGTAATCTAGTCAGTTATGGAAATATTAAATCAGCTGTGATTACATAGCATCATTTTTCAAACCACTTAACATACAGCTCCTAATATTACCAGCAATCTGTATGCTTTACTGTATCAGTGTAACGTTTTATTAGTATGTTCTGTAGTACTCTGTAAGGGGGTCCATTATGCTAATGTTGCAGCACAGCACATTTGCTTATGAAAGGCTAACTAGGGAGTAAGTATTGCAGAACCCTTGAAACATTTTAGGGTGCAAAGGGTTAATTTATTATTACTGTTTCAATTTTCCTGCATTTCTGTAACTGTGTATTTTGCACTGGGTCTTTCCAAATCACATTATGCCTTTTGTTTTAAAACTAATTTTGTAATGGATCCCATGATGTCATGATTTTTTTTGTTTTCCTTTGTAGATTAGACCTTGTCTATATATAATTGCTTTCACTGAGTGTCATATTTATTGCTGATTGACTAATAGTCAGTGATAAATGATGATTATCTAATAATCATGCAATTATATTATAAACTGCTGCACTGATGTCTAGGGCATGCAATTATTTTAGTTCTTTTGATTGAGAGCGCATCCTTATTTTAAAAATATGAAATCACATTTTTCTTGTGTTCTATAGTTTAGCATATTTTTTTTTTCTTTTACTTATTCTGATTACATGTAATACTTGTGCTGGACTTCATCATTTTCATTTCTCCAGTTTTTAGGCAAAGGATATAACTTTACAGCAGGAAGCATCCAGAAGTAATTTTTATTCATTTAAAATTATAAACTGATAAATTCATGTAAATATGACTAAATAATTATGTCTATGGAAAAGAATGGATTATCTGTCACTCAATGGCCTACTTGGGAATCTTGAATTAACTATGAAACAAAGGCCTTGCTAAGAAAGAAGTTAATATTGTGACAAGAAAACATCACCATTAATAAAAATGCATGTTTATTAGTGAAAGTTGGCATGATTTATTGCTTAAAATGATAAACTTTTATCAGTGCAGGCACCCCAAACAAATTAAACATTCACAGTCTTCATTTCCACATTTTTATCTTTTTATATAAATACGGTAAGCTATAATATAGCTGATGAATGGGAAAATGCGAAGTAATCAGATGCTGTTTTTAATGTGTCCTGATGCTAACAGGTGATGGGACAGTCTGCAGACAATGCTAGGATTAACTGAAAAAACACATAACCTAAGCTATGCCCTTCACCTCTAGAGAGCCCAAATTAAATAAAAACTGCAGAGGTGTTGTCTGCATTTTTCTTCCTTGGTGATGCATTGATTGGTGACAAGCAAAACAAATTATGACCATCTTACGCAAGTCTCAAGGAGGTATATGAGCTTCCCCAGAGTGAGTCGAATAAATTACTTGAAGCTTTATGAGTAAACTGTAAGGGGCATATCCGTGTGCTTGAAGGTATAGCATAATATCTCAGATATCCTGCTGTTGAAGATTATCAGCAGTGCAAATTACATTTTTCTCATATCTGGAGTAATTAGACATTCAGAAGGAAATAAAAAAGGTGGACTACATATTCCATATTTATCTTCTGGGCTATCTTCACAGTTGCATTTGCTACATTCATTTCTCATTGATTGATGACCCAATATTTTAATTAACTTAATTCATTCACTTTTTAATAATTAATTTAATCTACCTTCATGTATCACGTTGTTTTTCAGCATGTGAAATATACATTTCTGAACAGATATTTAAAAAAAATGCTTATTCACAAACCACAGACAAAGGAAGCTTTAAGTCGGTCATACGAGAGAGCGTTAATGAATCATTTCATTCCATGTCACCTTATAATAGAATTGCAATCAACTGATAGTGAAAGGAGATGTGAACTGCTTGTGATTTATTTATCAAAATGAATGTTTACAAACATGTTTTGTTTCTAAATGTTAACACTACTGGCCTGTAAAGACAGAGCACTTCATTTGCATAGGTTAATAGAAAACAAACCTGCATGCATTACTAATGCCATCAGGAATCAAGAATAAAACAATGGGGAAAGGAATCCTTCAGCATGCATATGGCATGGAGCTGTAGTGATCTTAATATGTTTTCTCAGTCCTGTCACCTCAGATGCAAAATATTTCAGTCTGTTATTGGACAGTATGAGAAGCATAGCATGAAGTTCAGCTGTGTAGCCTAGGATGGATACAATTAATTTTCTGAAGAAAAATATCTTTTAGAAACATTTATCATGTGAGAGGTCAGCTAAATGAACTAAAAATGTTAACTGCTAAAAAATCAAGTTGCCCTGTCTCCAACTTTACTGATTAAATAAAATGAAACAGCATACCTTACCTTAGAATTTTCACATTCAATAATGTCTATCCTGAGCTTTACAGAAAAAGAAATGAAATATTATAACATATTCTCATAAAAAAGACATGCCCTGTGATTCAGAATTTTTTTGTGAATTATGGTAAGTTAGTTTACATGAAGAATGGCAACACTGGGGGGTGGGAGGGTTACATACTGAGTGAAAATCAGGCAACAAAAGGAAATCCATGTTTTGCATATTATGCAAATGGAGGTACAGTGAGATGGGAATTAGCAGCTTTATTAAGATGAGTGCACTTATGTAGGCAACTTGACAGAGTGCTTAAGAGATATGTGTGTGTGTGTGTGTGTGTGTGTGTGTGTGTGTGTGTGTGTGTGTGTGTGTGTGTGTGTGTGTGTGTATATATATATATATATATATATATATATATATATATATGTATATACATATACATATATGTATATACATATACACACCTAGTGCCATATATACATACATATAGATATATACCTAGTGCCAAGAAAAGCACGCTCTGGAGTTAATGACCGCAGTGTAATCCTGGAGTTACAGTGAATGAGTTGAGAAACAATGTATTTGTTAGCTACTGCATTAGTAAACCTGTACATGCAACAGGCAGTTCTTGCTGATGATAGTCACTGTCAGTGTACTGTATGTTGTTGGCATCCATGGTGCCATGCAGTCTGTCCTAGCTTAACATTTTAAGTCTCCACAGCTCTGAAATTGTTTACTGCTGCCATGTGGATAGAAGAATCATACAGGAGCTAGTCAAGCTGCATTTCTGTCATATGCAGGTCAATGGGATGCATGGAGTACTATCCCTGTACACAACAAGGTATGTGTGGTATTGAGAACTGTGGCTACAGAGACCATTCATTACCCAACAGGGGATAGTGTGAGTGCATCATGGCTATCTGCCTCAAGTATACTTCACCAGTTCCTTGATGCCATGATAACGTATTTGCTGAACATTTGTGGTTTTCATGTAGTACAGAGTAGAGACCCAACACCATCTGAGCAGGGTCATGGTCAGTTGGGACCTGTCCCCCACCAGCCAGCAAAACAGTATCCCATTACTTACCCATCTCTCCTGAATAAACCTAGAAAACTGTTCAAACCTGTCAGTTTGCACAATAGTCTCTGCTTTACTTTTACAATTATCACAGAGATCTGGATTGAATTTATAACTTTTATTTCAAGTTTTATAGCAAATACCCAGACAGCCATTTACTAAATAAAATAAAACACTACCACATTCAAAACAGACTTAGCATGAGCAACAGTAAACTTCTCTTTTCCTGAAACTTACATTTATTAAAATGAATCTCATAACCAAGTAAACTACAAGGACTTGATAGGTTTTATAATCAAACAGCATATAGTAAATCATTAATTAGCAGAATTGTGAAGGGTGTAGGAATTCAAAAGGTGAATGTGTAATTATTTTGCTAACAGCCCAGGACAGCTCAATGGACCCAAGTGTCCCATTTCAGGAGTAGCTCAGGAATACTGTCTGGTGAAGTGAATTGGCCAGAGTCACTTTGAAGACAAATGCATGCTAAGGGAATCAAACCCCACACTATAGGATGCAGCTCATAACCTTTCTCATCTGCACTAAGTGCAAGGCTAACTGCCATTGCTCAAACAAAATTCATTTCCTTCTGTCTTCATAGTTAAAATATTAACATTAAACATGTAGACATGATACTCTCCAGCTTACTCACAGTTAAACAATACACACACACACACACACACACACACACACACACACACACACACACACACACACACACACACACACACACACACACACACACACACACACTGTCAGCAGTCAACAAAACAAGGAATCAAGGATAGGATCCAAAGAACATAGTTCATATAATGGTGTTCCTGCTTTACAACAACTGTGCAATACAGGAACCAAGTATTTATACATAAACATATACATAGACACAGACAGAGAGAGAGAGAGAGATACGTACACACACACACACACACACACACACACACACACACACACACACACACACACACACACACACACACACACACACACACACACTCACACAGATATAACTTTCAACTACAGCCCCCTTTATGACTGTATACATCAGATGGTTGCCTGGCATCAAATAAATGAAATAAATAAAGACCTAGAAGTGAATTTCAGCTTGCTGCAGTTAAGAACCATGCTCAGAGCAACTACTTTGGTTACCCATATTTCTCAGCCTCCTAGCTGAAGAATCAGAGACAAACACCAAAAATCAGGATTACATTTTTAATATTGGTCTTATATTATTAGAAAGTTAATAGTATAGCAGATTTTGCATTAGCAAGTATTTTCTGAAGAGGATGAAGTATGAAACTCACATCTCTGTTTTTGACTATACTCCATGACTGTACACCATGGACTCACAAAATTACGTAGAACAGACCATAAATATGAAATAATAAAATCAGGGACAGCTGAGAATTATAATTTCTACATATACCCTTGCTCAACACAAAACTGAGGACAAGAAAGCCAGTGTGACCAGTTTATTTAACATACAAACAATATTTAGATAATACATCAAACTTCATGGTAGCCATTAAAAAATCTACAAACTCATACAGAGATATTAAGGGCAGTGTTGCACCACATCCCCATACTTAAACAGCAGCTTAAAAAACCTCTCAATGTAGCAGCATGTGCCAACCTGATCAGCATGGTACAGCCTACTCAAGATGAACTTAAACCATTCCAGAAAGAAAGGGTGAAATAGAAGACTGTCAATTAAAATCCCTCTTAAAACCCTCCAGCATATCCTCTCAGGGTGTTCCCCCTTTCTTCTTCCAATCTGGAGACAATCAAACTAAATGGAATATCTTTAACCAGCATGGAAATATTCACATTAATCAGTTCAAGTCTCACTCAAATGCTTCACACTAGATTTAATCCAAGATAGGTCCCTATCTGCAAACTCCTAAAGAAGAGAAATTCTAATATCTAGGAAAGAAGTGACTCATGACACTGTATGATTTATAAAACATCTAGCTACTTCAATATTATTAAAACAACAAGGCTGCCTCCAAACCAGTCTGGGTATGATCTCAAACCAAACAATTATAATCCTTAGAAACCCCTGCTTCAACAAAACCAAATCTCTAAAAATGTGTGCCAATAACTTCTTTTTGGCATCCTTCACCTAGTGATTGTCACCTAAATGAATAACAAGTAATTTAACCCTTCCTATTTATGTATCCTTAAACAACTGGTTCCACCTCATACTTCTACAACCATTCCAAATTACTTCCCATTCCAAAGGGTCAAATCCTAAACCACTATCGTGATGCTTGTTTCACTATCCAGTAAATAAAGGACTGTTGAATAATTACAATCTTGCTGCACCTTGAAAAACAAGAAAATTAAATAACTAAGCACAATGACCCCATTTATCTAACATAATTTAAAAATGCATCTGAAATCCATCTCCCCACTCTTAATCTCTTCAGTGGAAGAACTTTCTAGTGCCAAACCTGAAGGCCTCCCTTTTCCAAAAGGAATGGCATGAAAAACTCTCTGCCTAAATCCTTTTACTCATCAAGGCTGTTTTTATACCTCTGGCAAACTGCCAAGCTGCCACTGCCTTACCCTCAACATCTTGAAAAAACAAACCACCCTTTGAATTGCTCATTCTAGACCATAACATGGCCAAAATCCCTTGGCACAACAGATTGTCGTATATCATCTGTAAAACTGCTTGCTGATCCTGCCCTCTGTGGTTAGCCTTAGATCTATGGTGTCAAGCAATTACTGCTGTCTTAGTAATAAAAATGTCATACCAATACAAAGTACCCAGCAATTTGCTGACTCTAGAAGCTGCCATATACATAAACACAGCCAGCACTGACCACAAAACACAATCTGTATGTGCAGAAACCTGGAGCTGCCATTAGCTTTGCAAGTCTACTGCTGGCCTTCTGGACTTCTTCACCAATAAAAATCATGTTACTAAATAAAAACATGATAAAACAACCCTCGACAATCACTTACTCAACAAAAACCTGTTGTCCAAATCCACTTCCTTCACCCTCTCCCAGCTAATCGACATACATAAAATTCCCCAATATTTTCTAGCATGATTCAAACACAACAATTCAGACATTGTGCTAAGTGCTGCAATAAAAGCTATCCTGCTACATACTGCCAATGCTTCACACTTCTGGAACTGCCTCTAGCTGAACCACAGCATTTGGAGCCATCAAATGAAACCTGTCAAGCTGAAAATGAGACAGGCTTGTCAGTTAAAATGTTAAATTTACAGATAAGATGTTTGGCAGAAAAGGACAAGTTCATCTGTAAGCAAAACAAAATTAACTTCTGCAACAACAACTGCAGCAAAACAGATCATGCTGAGTTCCTCACCAGTACCTGCACCACTGCCTCATTATCCAAGAGAAATACTACTATCTTCCTCCTCAACTAGTCTTGCCAAACTACCACTGCAGCCCATCAACTCTAAAAAGCCACATCCTTATTCCACTCCTCAGGCCAGCCTGTAGGCCACTCAACATTGAATCACTGTTCTTTAAAAATCACTGCCCTGCCTATATGTCCGGCTGCATCAGTGAACAAATGTACCTCCTCTGCCAACACCCAGTTATCCTGCAAAAAAAGTAATGCCATTGAAATCCTTCAGAAAATTTACCCTGATCTCAACATGCTGTTTGACAAGACTAATTACCCTCACCCGGTGATGCTTCTTATGCCCCCCCCACAAGAGATCAGCCACTGATGTTTTGAATATCCTTCCTGGACTAATCACTGTACAAGAAAATTTAACAAACCAAGCAATTCCATCACTACCCTTACCCTAATCTTATTATTCCTTACAAAACATAGAAGCCTCGGTCTCAACTTACTATTCTTATCCAACAATAAACAAAATAAGCCTCATAATGCATCAGTTTCTAAGTCAAAGAATCTCAACCTCATAAACAGACTTGTGTCCTTCTCTTCATCTAATGTCTCCCCTCAGCTCTCTGCACAAATCCATAAATCCTTGCTTAACTTCACAAGTCTTGCTAACATTTTTCCACTAATAAACAGTCATCTAATATACATCCTAGGGGATTTCTGTTGTCACATCCAGTGCAGAACTGTGATGAATATTTCAAAAGTAGCAAACACTTCTGCACACCTCATCGGCATTGCCATATCAAAATAAAACTTACTCACTAAACACATGCCCAAACATGGCCAATCTGTTTTATTAATAGGTAATAAGCAAAAATCAGTCGATGTCTAACATAACTAACCATGGATCTGCAAAATAGTGTGATGCAAAACTCATCATCCAAAGAAGCACACTGTAACTTAGGATCACTCCGTTCAATGTGACTATTAACAAATCCCATGCAGGAAATGGCAATGGATGAATTAAATGTAATTCTCCTTCCACTTTTTAGGCACTAAAGTTAGTGGAAAAACCTGAAGCGTTTAAATGTCATACCATCAAAAGGCCCTTAAATTCTGCCAGCCTTCACTTCTTAACCTAGCAAAACACAAGTAACAATCTCATTAGAAGAAAATGATTTCATATTCTGCTCCTAGGAGTATTTTGACTATCCCTGATATGAGACCATATTCCAAAGCCTACAGTAAAATGTAATACTAGTTCATTTTTCTGCTGCCTGACTAAGATACTATGTGAGCAGAACAGAAAGTACATCGACATTATTAGGAGAATGAGTACACTACTCTCCCTAGAAGCCCACAAAAGGATAGGTGCTCCTAGAACTACTTGGGCGATCATCTGCTGCCAACTCTTGGAACAGAACCTATATTTGGGCTACAATGTTGGCCCAATGATCTTTCAGGGTCATTATATCTACCATTCTAAAGAAACAAAACAACAGGTTACCATATGTTGGAAAAGGAGAGCTTCTCTCCCTCCAGCAATCCTAAATATTCTTCCCTGCCCCCTTTAATTCCTACAACAAAGGTTACCTCACACTTCTTCCATATTAAGAGTCATACAGATGGCTAATTATTGCAAGATGCCAATTGTGAAAATAGAACAACAGCAACATCCATCCCAGCCTCAAGTAATATTCACATTAACAGCAACTCTCCTTCCACTGGTCATAATCAGGTCCCCTGTGACATAAATAACTAAACTGTTTTACTGTTTTTCATACATACATACATATATATGTGTATATATCTAAGTCTCTCTCTCTCTCTCTCTTGCTCTATACATATATATATATATATATATATATATATATATATATATATATATATGTGTGTGTGTGTGTGTATGTGTGTGTGTGTGTGTGTATATATATATATATATATATATATATATATATATATATATATATATATATATAGGTCGACTTCAAAACAGAATATTGAAATATTGAATCCGACTTCATTGGGACAACTTTGCTGAATATTTCACTATATCTAACTCCTGGAACAGTGAAAACCAACCCTATATTCGATATTCTGGTGAATATATATGCCTTTACTCCCCTAAATAAGAACACCCCCTTAATGTGCCATCCCCTTTTTAAAGGTCCTAAGAAACATAGGTTATGTGAACTACTTTACCTTAAACAGCCTCACCATGCTTCTGCCTTAACAAACAAAACCAGCATGCCACCCTACAATGCTTAGTAGAACTACTATAAACCTAGCACCAGCCCTTGACCCCAGTTATGATAATCATATTTTTTATTTTTATTTATTTATTTTATTACCATTTTAGCAACAGTATGAACATCCTTGCAGGCACCCTCATGTAACTGTTAACAGGTATGATCCTCGCTAGACCATGTTTCTTACAAACTTTATACTCCTTCAGTAAATGAATGGCCCCTGCATTTTTTTTCTTTTTTGAACATCCTGCACTGCTGTAGTACTGCAACAGCTAATGACAAGGGCCTTGCCCAACTATTCCCCATACATCTGATCAACTTCAAATGTCTCTGCTGCTCTCCCCCAAAAGCCCAGCATAGGAATCGATTTTAAATATTGCTCTTATAAACTATGACATTTGCAAGAATTTATTGTTAGCATGCATTTATGCAGGTATGAGACAGATGTCCTCATTTAGTGATTTCAATCCTTGGTGTTTTGCCGAACCACCATTTTTATGGGTAACATCAACCTTTAGGCAAAATCTGGACATTCTACAAAAACATGGGCAGTTTAGAGGTATGACCATCCCACCTTCTAACACAGTACTTGTAAAAGATAAATACCTATCTACCACTGATAATAAAACATAAATACCTCATGATGAAGGAAAAGTACCTGGACCTCTGTTCTTTTTGGTCACTTGGGCACAGGTATTTAACATTTTTGTATATTCTTGAACCTTCAACAAAAGAGCCCAGACACCTCCTTAACTAGCATTAAGTAATCCCACTCTTCCTACCTAACTGCATCCTATCCATACATATATGACTTCCTCGTAACCTTACACCAAAGATCCATTAACCCTTTATTAACTCCCTAGCAAACTACCTAAACCTGCAGGCATGTCTATACCAATTTGTTCTGCTAATCACAAACTTCACTTCTGCACACACACACACACACACACACACACACACACACACACACACACACACACACACACACACACACACACACAAACACACATGCACACAGTTTATTTATGAATGATAGAAGCATGTCTTCTTGGCTTAATATTTCCTGAAAATTGAACACAGAAAATGACAAGTGAAAACACAAAAATATCTTTTTTTTTTTTTTTGTGTGGGGGCAATTCCCACTTTACCCTCATGTGGAAGTCGAGCCTTCAAACCCAAATTATATATATACTATCTCCAACATTGTACCACAATGAAGAAAAAAAGAAAACAATCCTTGGAAAATGTTCTCTCACATCACACAATATAACATATTATGGTGAAACTCAACAAACCATTAAATTTGCAAACTAAAGGTGCTCAACTACCAGTGCTTCAATGGCACATAGCTATGCCCCCCACAGACACACAGACAGACAGACATAACTTTGACTATACATCTCTGACATTTGCTTGAGATCAAGCGAATGAATAAAGTCATAAAGTATGCCCCAGAAATGCATCTCAGCTCTTTGTTGTCAGAACCATTCTGTCAAACTGTTGAAACCCCCCTCTACCATCTCAGCATCTTAGTCCAAGAATTAGAAACAAAGACCAAAATCAGGAAAAAAAAAATAATCATTTTTCTTACATACATAGATGGTTGCTGGAATAACAAACTTTGCTTTAGTAAACATTTTCTAAAAGATACTCTCCAGGATTCAGTAAACTCCATGTCAGAATAGCGTTATTCAGACACAGAATGGACTGTATTCATGGAAGCGCAGCTGTAGCAGTAGTGCCTCTTGCATATTCATGAAGGCACGCTACTGTTAAGGCTATGTGAGCATGAATACCACTGAGTGCAGGGGGTATGTCTAAGCAGTGCCCACACATCTAACACGCCCCCTGCACTCAGAAAGTGTCATATGGCACTTTTTAAAAGTATTTCAGTGTCCGCAGACACTGATATGAAAAAGAATGAGTATTTCAGTGTCCACAGACACTGAAGCAGATAGGGGAGCAAGAAACAATGCAGGGTGTGTGTGACAGGTTCTGTCACACACACACCCCCTGCATTGTAAAAGTGCCATACTGCCATAGCCATCAACTGTACAAGTTTCCGCAGAATGCACAGATGCCTGCCTCACATATTTCTCAACCTCCTAGAGCAAAATAGTTGTACAAAGCCATAAATAATGGGGGGACAAAGTCACAAAAATAGGGACACCCTTTAAATATTGCACTGACAAACCTGGAAAGCTGATAGAAAAAAAATGTTTGCAGTAGCACGCACTTTCTGAAGGTTATGAAGACTGAAATACAAATGTCTATCATTTGAAAGTGCTGTACAGCCATAGCCATCAGTTGTACAGGTTTCTGCAAAATGCTCACGTCTGCCTCACATACTTCTCAATCTCCTAGAGCAATAAAGCTGTACAAAGCCATAAATAATGGGGGGGGGGCAAAGGAACAAAAATAGGGACACTTTCTAAATATTGCACTGACAAACCCAAAAAGTTGATAGAATAAAAGGTTTGCAGTAGCATGGATTTCCTGAAGGGTATGAAGTCTGAAATCCAGATGTCTTTCAATATGTTCTGACTTAAACCCCGAGTGATTTGCCAATGATTTGCTAGAAAACCACTTTCACACTTCCTAACTTTGTCAGACCAATAATTCAAATATTTTCCTATGTGTCCCTTTACAATTTCCCTTACTGTGATTGACAAGGAGTACAGATACATGTAAATAAAGTAGATTTATGAATTTATATATATTTTTCCATTCTAAGGTATGTTTAAGTGTAGCTGAGCAGGTGTGCATGTTATGGCCCTCTGTTCAGCATTGCTGAAACATCCCATAGGAGATAAAACTATACAGCTGAACACATCATGCTGAGATGGCATAGTGGTTAGAGTCCCAGCTTTACATGCAGGCATTCACAGTTCAAGTACCAAGACAAACACTTTATTTTTACAAGGAAAAGCAGTGTTACATTTATTATTTTAATTTTAAATTATGCAATAATTGATATTTGTCAACCAGGGTAGTGTTTCTGGTCTAATCAGTAAATATATATATATATATATATATATATATATATATATATATATATATATATATATATATATATATATATATATATATATATATATATATATATATATATATATATATATATATATATATATATATAGATATATACACAAGTGTCCCATACAGTATAGTCATACCCCCATGTAATGTAATAAAAAGCACATAGAGGGATCATGTAAAAGTAAATCATATACACTTACTAATATGTCAGTAATGATTAATGAAGTCATTATCCTAATATTTTTTATAAATGAAAATTGAACAATAGTTAGCGGTGCTCAGCTATGCTTGGCCGGTGTAAGCATTGTTTAAATATGAATGCTCAGATAAATGGATTTGTGCACTGTTAAGCAATGCTCAACAATTACCCCTTTAAGCACTATTCAACCCAGTTTAACAGGTTTGGGCATTGCTAAGCTGTGCTCAGCATTTTCTAAATGGTCCAGTGTGGGCAAAGGGCAAGAATATGGCCTTATTTAAACTGTGCAGGTGGAAATACAGCCATAACCTGTTTAGTTTGATCTCTGCAGGAACATGTCTGGAATTGGAGAGGGAGAACACTTTCGGGTGCAGCGCTGGGGCATCTTGGATTCCAGGGACATGGCTGGACTCCTTGTAGAACACCATGATGACAGACTGCTGCAGGGCCAGTACCAGGGCTCTCAGTACAAAGAGGAGGTGTGGGACTGTCTGGCACGCAACCTTACCAGTGCCACTGGAATCCACTGAACTGGTAAGCAGGTACAGCATCATTATGCCAAACTAAAGCATAGGATGGGGGAGCTCTTGGCCCAATGGATACAAGATGCTCGGGACCAGCATGCTCCAGCAGTTTGTAAGTATCTCAGATAGAGCTGTACTAAATTCTTGCATGAGTATGTGATTGACAGGTATCCATAATGTTTGTTTCTAACCGCTAAAGCTGCAGAAAAGAGGGCTACTAACATCGAGGCACATGCTGACAGACTGACAAGGATGCACCAACAGGCTGGTGAGTACAGATCTATCTTGCAGTATATAGTGCCAAAAAAGTAGAAAGAGTACATTGTTTACTGCCAGTAAGTATATTGTGTACTGTGTCTAATTAGTAAAATATGTTTGTCACACTAATACTTATCCACAGGATGTCCATTAATAAAAGTGTAATTTCACTGTAATAAAAATATACAACAAACTGTTGTGTTTACTTTGGTATGTTCCTGCAGAAATACAATATGTACATGTTCTTTTCAGCAAATATGGTGTTGACAGCATGACATAACTGAGGCTGCTCTGGGAAATAGCTAGTATGCATTGCAGTCTTGTGTTAACCTTTGCTTTCCAGATTGTATTATTTCAAAGGAGTAATACACAGTACAATAACTATCTGCCATGCATGAATTTCATAATTACAAGGACAGAATTAGTCAGAAATCAGTCAAACAAGAAGCAGCAGTTCCCAAGTAGCTCAGGGTGTTGGAAAACAGCCTTGTTATTTATTTTAGCACACCCAGACATGATCCGAATCTAGGGAGTGGTACTGAGATGTGTGCATATACACACAATAGAAGCCCTGAATATGTGCAGAAACAGTCAGAAATTATTAACAGTTATTTTCTTGACAGCTTTTACAGGTAAAAAAATCTGTATGGCAGCTGTATGGAGGGTATACTAATACACCTAAATATTTGTAGGAACATTCAGATGGTATTAACAGATATTTCCTCCACAGGTATTACAGGTAAAGAAATGTGTGTAGTAGCTTTATGAAGGGTATACTAATACACCGTGTACAATTGTTACACTGTCCACCCCCCACATGCCTGAAAATGTTAGCAGGATAGGTACATAAACCATGCCCTCTTCCCGTTACATGTGTTTCAAGTATCACGCTGTCACAGCTATTGGTCACTGCTGCCAATCATCTTAGACACAGATAGGAAACCAGGTGAACTATGCTAGTAGCAGACTCACACAAAATCATTGAAGGGTACCCCTTCCTTCTATGTCAAGTATGTAACCCTGACATGTTCAAGCCCCCTCCAGTAAAGTAGTCACAGCGTAACCAGTCTGCCCCATACCATTACATTTTGACAGTCTAACAGGTATGCATGTGCCAATAAGCTATGCGCCATAGGTAGATGTAAAGTTAGAGAATACCTGCAGAGTATTGACCAGTACTGCTGTGAAAAATAGAAGCCAATACAGTTGTTAATGGACATTTTATTCTCTCCCCCCGCCCATCATCTGCATCAATAATTATTATTCATATACTACAGGTATGTTTTTCTCAAAACCTATTGTTGGTACATGTGTTATATTATTGTTCATATATTTCATTGGTTGCATATTAACATACCCTGTTCAAATACCATTATTGGTGGCCTGTTGCCATCAATGTAACTTGCATGCTGTTAAAATGCTTACTGTTGTTCCATTTATGCATGTGCTCTGTTTGCTATGCAACTGTTTCAAATTTGTTGGTTTGGGTTAATGAGAATACCCATGCATGTTGTTATATAACTAGTTTTGAAATGTGTTGTTCATGACAAACCAATATTTCTTGGAAAACCACAGCACCATACCATGTTTGGGAAGGCAGATCCTGGTGGATCCACCTGTCTCACCCCATCTGGCCATGGCACTGAGCCCCAGCACATCTGGGAACCAACCTGGAATATCTTCCTCTGCTGGTCCTGAACCACATACTGGTGGAACTGTCTCAGGGGATGGGGTCCAACCCCACTCTGGGCACAAGTGCATAGAGGAGATCATCACCCACTGACAATTCTGGGGTATGGTGTGGAGAATTATCCAGTCTGAGTTGGCTGGGTAGCTGCACCAGATGGAGGGCTGCCTGGCACACCTCGATGGGCAGGCTGCCCCTCTTGTCCAACCCTCAGCAAAGCCACCTGTGGGGCCATGAAGGTGCAGTGGGACCTCAGTCCCATTGTATTCATTCGGGGGATCACGGGCCTCTGGTTTCCAACCACCTTCTCTGTCCAAGGTGTTTACCCCCATCATGTGTCATATACCATTCCTGTCTGCTATCTTGTGTGTTTTGTCTGTCTGCAAATGCTACTTATCCTACCCAATCTACCTCCGAAAGCATACCTATAGCCCTTTCCAAACATCCTACTCACACATGAAAAAGGGCATCTGTCCTGCAAAAAAATTATTGCCTCATACATAGCACGACATTTTGTCCCCATGTACAGTGAACTTAATCGATTTACATGCAAATTAGTCTCCAAATATCTGTTGCCAACACCCCTCCCTGTGGGGTGTGAAGCTGTAAATTCCAAATACTACACATTATTCACAGCTGTTGCTGCAAAAGAAATGTAGAGCTATGGTCCTTTTCTACACCTGTTCTGCACATCCCCAGCTGGTTTTCCTAATGTTTATCCCCTGCTTGCCCCCATTTCACCACTTTTCTATCACCCTTTTTTCTTTTCTTTAATTAAAATTAGAGCTGGTGTAAACTGGAGTAAGTGGTGCTAAAGTGAATCTAAGAGGGTTTAACCATCTGTTAGCATCACTTAGCTCCATGAAAAACCATGCAAACCCACTTACAACTGCTTAAAAGTGCCTTAATCATTCTGTCTCCATCAGCCCTTGTTCTGCTCAGCAACAAAATAAGCAGGCCTGCCAAATCTCGAACCCAGGATGCAGTGCACTACAATCACAGCAATATACCACTACACCATCTGAGCTGTGGAAAACTGTAATGCTTTTACAAGCATATCATGCATTCTGGTCATTTAACAGTAATGAAAAAAAAAATCATCACTTCTAAGTCTTGAATCCAGGACCTGTGCATTTCAATCACAGCAACATAACCCTACACCATCTGACCTGCAGGGTTATGCAATATTTATATAAACATATCATGCACTACAGTCATTTAACATAAGGGAAAATATATATCCATAGTACTCTTATATACATATATATATATGTATATATAAATACAAATATATATATATATATATATATATATATATATAGAGAGAGAGAGAGAGAGAGAAAGAGATAACCAACCTCTTACTACAAGACATCTGCAAAAAGCCTGACAAAGTGGGAGGATAAAGGGCAAACAATAGTGACATCTTTGAAATATGGCTGTTATATGCGTAGAAGTCTGCTAGAGTAGCATGGTTTGATATAACATATAATTCCTGATAGATTCTATGTTTGAAACACAAATGAATAACAGTGTTTACTGATGTCAATCCTCATATCATCTTTACTCAACCCCACACAAGTGAGACAGGGTGCACGGACCAAACCAACTGAATTCAAAAGCACCAAAAAGTCCAGCACAATTCGGGATGTAGATAGAATTAGAGTTTAATGTGACAAAACAACAAAAACAGCATACCGGTTTCAGCAAAACTAACTGCCTTCATCAGTGCCTTAGCTCACTTTAATCTATTACACATTTAAATAGTATTCCATTAAACCATACTTGAAGCTGATTGGTATATGCCAGAATTAACTTAATTCATTAAGGCCGGGCTTGAACAGAGCCCCCAACCTGACACTCCTACCAGATTCTTTATTATTTAGTATACAATGCCAACCTGCTTTGTTAGATTTATGTCCTTGAATTTTGTCATTGATTGTGAATTGAAATTTAGCAGTGACATGGGTCATTGTATGTTTGTAAAAAGCATTGGAAATCCTTTTAGTTCTTATATCACTAAGATGTTCACTAATCCTGTGTTTTAATGGCCTGGATGTTTGCCCTACATAAAAAGCAGAGCAAAAGTGGGTGGCCAAATAAATGACCCAGTCACTGCTACAGTTGCCAAACCATCTAATTTCATAACTATGTGGTGTGTTGCTGCTGGTAAATTCTTTTGTTTTACATATATATGTACAAAAACTACAGTGGCCACAAGGGTTACTACCCACTAACTTATCCTCAAATAGGGTGACTTGTTGTGTGGTAGTAGGTGAAGAGTGTTTGCAGTGGGTTAGATGGGAGTTAATAGTACGGCCTCTTCTGTATGAAAAAAGACACTGTGGGGAATGTATTCCAGCTAGTCTCTCATTTGCCAACAAAATGTCTCAGTGACTGTTAATAATATTTCTAAAGCCATCTGTGTTGCTTCCAAATGTTGTAACTAGACGAATGGGTTCGGGAGACTGTGCATCCTTACCTTTGGGTTCCTTGCCAGAAGTTAACAACTTCTTCCTGTCCTGTTCAGTGACAAAAGAGCATGCCCAATTAATGTTGTTTACATGATAACCCCTATTCAAAAATCTTTGTGAAAGATCACTTTGCTTAGATTAAAGGCTGCATCTGATGAACATATACTCTTGATGTGTAGAAATTGGGATTTCAAAATATTTTGGATGATGTGGGAGGGGTGATGACTGGAAGCATGTGATAAGGTGATATGTTATTTAGTGCTGGATAATCAGTTGGATTATGAATAGTTTTCTATGTGGTAAGTAGCTGTGTATATGTTAGTTGATAGGGCAGTTCTAACCAGTTTAGACTTTTTAGTGCAATGAAGTGGTGGGTTCTGCAAATTTAACATCATTGTTTTATCATTGTTCAAGTTTTGATTGTTGTGATGCCTGTAGTTTAGCAAGGATGAGATCATCATAAAGAAGTCTGGTGAGGAGATAAGTAGTAGCAAGTCTAGCTATAGTTGTATAAGTGAGAAAGTTTTTGGCTCTGTAAAAAAGATCTTGTTTTTCAATATGTTTTTCTTATTTAATTTTGTATATGCAGGTCAATTTAAGATTAGCTTCCACTATCATCCTTAATAATTTGCTATGAGAACTGATATTGATGGATGTATTATTAAGAAAGGACTTTAAATTTTGCTTTTTCGTGAGAGAGGGATTTGGGGAAAAAAGCTGATTTTTTTTCTCTTAGGGTAAAGCATGAGTTATGAGTTACAAAGCTATGTTTCAATGGCTGTTAAAGCTTCTGGAGTAATTTTGATGAGGTGTGCAATGTAGAGGGTACCCGTCAAATCTTTGAAGACTCAAAATTTCAAACGTTACATGGTCGAGACCAAACGTTCGAAATTTTGAGTGCTCGAAGATAGACTTTCAATGGCAATGTATGGTGGGGGTGTGTGGGGGGGTGCAGCCTACACTGTTAAAGTGATTTTTTTTTGTATTTTCTTTTTTTTATTTTTTTATGTTCGAACATCCAAATGTTGAACATTTAGTCTTGACCATGTAATGTTCGACATTTTGAATGTTTGAACATTTAACATAGACTCAATGTAGACAGATGCACAGGTAAATGTGAAGTCATCTCTGTACTGTATTTGGGAGGCCTGGATAACATTTTTCTGACTGATATCTACTGGAAAGATACGTTTTGAACTATATAAGGGTGGGCTGAAAGAGACCAAATAAGGATATTTGAATTAAAAGTGTGACAAACTGTATTGAAGGCTTTAGACAAGTCAAGAAATAATGAAGGGACTAGATTGGTGTTATCTCTGGCTTTATTGACAGTATCTGTAAAGGTTAGAAGTGCAGTATTAGTACATAGTACCATGGAAGGACAAAAACAAGGTTGAGCTGGGGATAGGAGTTCTTCCTCAGATGAATGTTTTGCATTTGTTTTTGAATATATATTTCAAGTGTTTTGGAGAGGAGTAAGATTACTATATATCTAAAGGTAGTGATATCTATTGAATTTCCTCCTTTGTGCAGAGGGATAATGTGTGACTTTTAAGAGAAAGCAGCAACATGGTATTCCTGGATTAATTTATTCATAAGGATTGAGACAGGACAGGCAATGCTACTGGCTGCTATATTAAGTACTTATTTGGAAGTTCATCAGTTGAAGTAGAGCATGGTTTGAGTTTGTTTAATAGTAGTTTTATAAAGGATGTGGGCACAGGTTTCAAGGTGAAAGTGGATGTGATGATATATGGCTGCTGGACAGGGTTATGTTTATATGTTGGGGAATCCTTGGTTAAAGATCCTAAACTATTTATGAAATAAGAGTTCAATTGCATCATGGCTTTGAGTAGCGAGTTATTGGGAGAGAGGTTAGTGTTAACTTTTTGGCCACAATGCAAAATTTCTTTAAAGGCCGTACAGAATTTTTTAGGGTTGCATTTACTGTTTTTATGAAAGTTATTATAGTATTTTTTTTGTTTCTTCATTTATTTGCTCTTTAGTGCGATTGCAAAGCATGTTGAAGTTTTCAGAATATTGGGGTGTTCTGTATTTTTGCCATTCTTTATCCAGTGTAAGCATTCTGCTCTTTTTGGATAGCCAAAAATATATTATTAGTTTTTAGTCTCTTCATTCAAGGAGGTGCAAAGCTATTTAGGATTTTCAGGAAAGTTGTATTGTATTTATTTACTGTAACATGTAAGGGGAGGATTTTTAGGAAGCTCTGGTTAATAGATGATAGGTAGTAATGAATGTTTCTAGGTTAAACTTGGAAAGGTTGCATGTTGTTTTATCAAAATGTTGTTTGCGTGGAAGTGTGAGATGTCTGGTTGTAGAGACTGGGAGATGATCATTGACACAGCAAAATATTGTACCCATGGTGGTATACTTGACAGGGTCTGATACTAGCATCCAGTCTAATAGGGAATTTGATGTCTTGATAAGAGTTAGTGTTAGAGTTTATGCCCAACCAACTGGCATTCACATCAACGAGTGGCATTTTTTCATGTGGAATTATTATGGATATCCAATGCATGCTATGCCCAGTATAGCTATATTGTCATTATGAGGGATGTAAAGTACAGAAAATGTATTTGCTTATAATTGTTTAACTTAGGGAAAGTAATAAGAAGCTCTGCTGAATTGAATTTTGATGTTGGTCTTTTGTAAGGGGAAATGTGTTAGTTGTTGGGAAACATTAAAGCAGTACCACTACCTTTCCTCTTTATAATAACAATAACATTATTATTATTACCTAAGGTAGGAGGAAAGGGGTTAGTGTTAGAAGGTATGATTAACAGATGCTGACTATGAAGTAATGTAGTTCTGGCATTCAGACATGAAATCTGATACTATATTTAATGTCACAGCTGAAGCACTGAAGTGCTTCATGTGTGGTGTTTTAGCTGTAGCAAGCTGTTTGCTAGATATGCTGCAAGTTGTTTGCTAGTGTGTTAGAGGAAAAGAGTATGAGTTTTTTTTTTTTTTTGGCCCTCAGCTTTGGGATTTTTTTTTTCTTGCTTGTCAACTAATTGCACACTGAAATAGCTCTGTTGATACACATTCTGAATCTCAGGAATTACCTGGAAGTATGTTTATGTCTTACTAACTTAGCTACAGGGAACTTTTAGTAATGAACTAGAGACAAATTGGGTATTTTCAAAATTTCTGCATCATGGATAATCAGTTCTACAGAGATGCAGCAATAGAAATCCCTGACATTCTCTCAACTACAAGGTATTACATAACATACAGGGGATTGTTACCAGTGTGTGTGTGCCTGTGTGCAGCATTTGGTAGTTTTCATGATGCTTACTCTTGGCATGGGTTAAACCTGTATGTCCATTTCCAGTAGGTGTTTTTCCCCACAGGTTAAGTGCTTGTGTAGTACGTGGAATAAATGTTCACACATGCATGATGCACATAAGATAACCACCGCTCACTCAAAAAACATACAATCTTTTTATTGATTCCTGGCTCATGACCCATACATGAAGCCCTAAACTATTGCTGAGATAATTTTCAACACTGCTCATGCACAAAACTGAACATCACAGACCATATGTCTGGGCTACTGAGAAAAGGGCATCTTTTCCAGTCAGTATGATATTTTCAGATGCTGCCTGGCTCCACAATATGATATTATGGATGCAGGGTCAACAGCTCAGCAACATGGCTGCAAGCAACCCTCACCAAGAATGATGCCACGGTATGAAGACAAGATGATCAATTTCAAAAATTGGCTTAAGTATTGGTGTCATTCAAAGGGGATCCAATGCCTATCAGCTTGGGATGATATGCATGACAAGCCACGATGCTTTGCTAGCTTGCACCTGTCACCCTGGGCTTTTGGATATTGGCAAAGGCTCTTGCTACCCCATAGTGCCTTTTAGGCAAGGCTCAAAAGACAAACCCACCTCCATAGGTATCACAAGGGATAAGAAACTAAGAGTAATGCTACTCAGCTAGTCTAAACCTCAAGATGCCTCTCCTTAGCATGGAGAACATCGATATCTGTGCAGTAACAGAAACCTGGTTCAGGGAGCACTACCAGGTTATACCTCCACAAAGGAGGTATTCATCAAAGATACCCACACCTCCAGGTTGGTGGCAAAGAAGCATCAGAGACTATCCATGTGCAACTAACAGTGGGTAAAACTGCCTTCCAGTTTATAGCCTGCTACAGACCACCCTCCCAAACCCAGGAACCCGCCTTCCTGAGAACACTGGAAAATATGAAGGTCTCTCCGCACACCATTATATTGGGTGACTTCAACTACCCAAACATAGATTGGGAGCATTACTCTAGCTCCAACACCCTTGCCCAAAGGTTCCTAGAATTCATAAACTCAAATGCTATGGAACAACTTGTTACCACTCCCACAAGAGGGAAAACATACTGGACCTGATCATCACCAACATGGGGACTCTATGCTCCAGACCAGAAGTGTATCCCTCACTGGTAAGATCAGACCATAAACTGATCTCACTGGATATTCACATCCACCCCTGCCCAGAAAACCACAGTGAAAACTTCTCTAAAGCAAATTTCACACTCCTCAAAACCGAGGTGGAATCCTTCAAAGCCGGGCCTGTGGAAAAGAATCCTTTATAAATGCATTCTATGAACACCTTCAGGACTGCATGGATCATGCAATCCCAAATAAAACCAAGACCCAATCCTCCAAAGGCAGACGACCTGTCTGGTGGACCCCAGCCATAAACAAACTATACAATAGAAGGAGGAAGCTACTACATGACAGAGCAAAATCCCAAAGGAAGGCATCTCTGATCAGTATTAGCAAAAACTAAGGGCACTCATAAAATCGTCAAAGGCCAGCTTCAAGAGAAAAATTGCACAGGACACTAAGGATAATCACAAGGCTTTCTTTAGTTATGTTAGGAACCTGGGTGGGAATTCCCAGATATGCTCAGAATTAGTCCAAAATGACAAAATACACTGATCCCACAGACATTGCCAACATCCTAGCTGGCAGGTTCAGCGCAAACTTCTCCCCCCCCTCCCCACCAAAAGGGCAAATATCTATCCCAGCAGAGTGCTGCCCCCCTGACATCTCAGATGCTCAGGTGGGAGCCGCCTCTCAAAAGCAAAAAACACAGCATCAATGGGACCAGACGGTGTCCCAGGCTGTGTCCTACATGAACTTCAAGAAGAGCTAAACCCAAACATAAAACTACTGTTCAATCTCAGCCTTACTACAGGATATGTACCCAAAGAGTGGCGTACAGCAACAGTGGTCCCTCTCCACAAAGGTGGTGCCTCAACGGACCCTGGAAACTATCGCCCCATAAGCCTGACTAGCTTGGTCTGCAAAGCTATGGAAAGGATCATCATGGACCTCATAAATAAAGATATTGGGGACCTACAGACACTGGATCCTACCCAGTTTGGCTTTGTTAAGGGCAGATCCTGCCTCTTAAACCTGGTTGACTTCTTTGAAACAGTCACCAAGGCCATTGTGAAGGAAGGTGGTCCACACAGCCTATCTGGACCTCAAAGCCTTGATACAATATCTCACTGGCATTATAGATAAGCTCACAAGCTTAAATATAAACCCCTATGTCACTAGATGGGTTGCAAACTGGCTCAAGGACAGAACCCACATGGTTAGAATTGCTGGAGCCATGTCAGACTCCAAACCAGTTACAAGTGGCGTCCCACAAGGCTCAGTCCTGGGACCTCTCTTGTTTGGTATATATTTCTCGGAGGTACAGGCCAACACGGAAGGACTGTGGCTGACCATGACTGCAAACTGGGCCATAATCGACTCTCCAACCGACACAAGCAGCCCCCAAAAGGGCCTCATAGAACCAGACAACTGTTGCCAGAGCCATGGCCACAAGCTAAACGCCAAAAGTGTATAGTCATCCCTTTGGCAAAAACAAAGTGCCCACAAATTACCACATAGGTGGTAATCCATTAAGTACAGAAGAAGTAATTAGGGACCTGGGGACCCAAGTTGATAGCAATCTCTCATTTGACAACCACATGGCCAAAGTGGTTAGAAAAACATTTTATATAGCCCACCTAATCATGAAGGGATTCACATCTAGATTAGGGAGGTCATCGTGCCTCTTTACTCATCCCTCATCAGGCCCATAATTGAGTACAATGCCCCTTTGGGATGTACCTTACCAAACACCTGCAGCAACTGGAAAGACCCCAAAAGTACCTCACCAAGAGGATCAAAGGGCTCAAACAGATGCCATATGCTACCGGTTAAAGAAACTCCAGCTCTACTCAGTGGCATACCGCCTGCTCAGAGGTGACCTGTGCCTGGCGTATAAGGCCATGTCCAACCCGAATTAAGGAACATGCTGCACCTCAAAATCCAAATCCCATCGAGCCTACCCTCGAGACTTGAACCTCAGCACTGAAATAAATAGGACATGCTGGAGGGACAGATTCATAACCCAGAGGCTCCCTTCACTCTGGAATAAAATCCCAGTCCAGGTTAGGCAGAGTCCCTCATTGACTCTTTTCAAGAGGAATCTTGATGAGTGGATGGGAGATCGTAGGTTTATCCCGGGTATCACTTCTGTGTCACTGTTAGACAGAGGTACAGTATACTAACCTCGAAAAAGGGCATAGCAAAATTAATTTAAAATGGGTGGCGAAAGCCAAACATACTCTGGCTAGGCTTATAAATGCCCTAGGGCAGATAGCCTAGTATGAACCTATGAACCTATGAACCTATGGACAGTGTCATTCCCTAGACAGTAATAGTTGCAACACACAGCAATTTAAACAGAGCAATGACATCTGAAGAACAACTCAAGTCTGAGACAAACATCTGTTCAACAACTTTGAGCAATGATGTGTATGGGCAAAAACAGTAAGCCTGATGCATACAATGTTCCTTTCAGGCTATGTTTGCCAGCGTAAGGCCTAATTTAATTTTGTATCTGATATTAGGTCAACACAATATGGGATGGAGAACAGTGCAACATATAGCTATCATCTGCATATAGAGGCAGGTGACACAATGATACAAGAATGGCAATGAAAAATTGTGGGGGAAATTGTGTGTAAAGTTTGAGAAGAGGGCAGCAGATGAACAGCAAATGAGGGAAGTGATAGCATATAACTGGAAACAGAAAATATGCTGTGGTGCACAACACAGAAGTGACTGATGGAGGAATCACAGAAAGGATGGATGTTGTCTACAATTATGTCCGCTGTGACATGCAGAGGGAGGACTCCATGCCTGTCCTCTGGTATCACTTAACACTGGCAGGTCTCAAGGATTGCCTCACAGCAAATTTTTTTCACTTCACAACTTTGTCCTGCTGTATCATTGTTGGACAGAGTTCACAAGAGTCATGGCATCCTGTGACAAGATGGTATACTGCTATTACTACAGGACCTACTGTAGATATGGATGATATTCATTGCATAGGGTGAGAGAATTGAAGGTAAGTGCGGTGATTCACCCATTTTGTCACTGTGCATTGCAAGTGGATCCATATTTTTAAATAGATCCAGGCACAACTGTTCAGCATGCCCCCCTGTAAAGCCCGCCTGCATAGTCATCCCATGCCTGCATGCTTTCCTGGCCATTGGCACAATTGCTAATCTGGGCAGATATAATGGCATGGCAATTGTACAGTTACCAGTTCTCATTGTGGAATTGTGTGTCAAAATTGTCCTAAGTATAGACATCACTGCATGGTGTCTAGTTTTTATGTCTTCACATAACAGATCAGCCACAAATTATAGATAACATAGCTACCAGCCCTAAAAAGAGCTGTACAGCAACAGACTTTTTCAGGATAGCACCCTTGAACCTTTGTGGATTAATTCCCAATGCTACTCACATCAATAGGGAAATCTGTGAAGCTTGATGGTGTTGGTACCCAGGAGTGCTTTGGCTATGGTAGGCATTTCCACTAAAAAGCAGTGTGTACTTCTGACCCTGAACTTTTATCTACTGCCAGAGCACTGCTGAGGTCCTCAGCTGCAGGTGAGTCCTACACATAGGAATGTGTGTGTTCAAATATAAATAAACGATAAGCTTGCTGCATTCAGTTGTGCACACACAGGGAATGGTGTGTGCTCTACTAATGAATCTGCAGTCAGCTACTGTCTTAGCACATGCATAGACAGTAGTTGGAGTGCATTCAACCAGTACACCCACAGAAAGCCCACTATCTTCAACCATGCAAATATCTTGTGTGTAGGGTTGCTCCTTACCTAGGGCTGTAACAGGCACATGTGATGCAGTGGCCCCTGTCTGTGACATGTCTCCAGGAAACTGAGAATCATTGCCTGACTCTGCATAGTAGTCCTCAGCAGATCCTTTTCCAGCTTCAGCCACTTCTACATGGTGGTCATTACTGTTTCTACCTGTGAATATATAACCAAAAATAAATAAATAAACAGTTAGTTAGATAGATAGACAGATAAAACATACCATAGCCCCCACCTAATAATGTGGCATCTCATTTTGACATGCAGGACAGAGTTCTGTATCTAGCCAAATCCTTATGCAACCTCAGCTTTTCTGAGGTCGGCAGCCTGGTTGCATTCCTGATGTATCTATACAAACGAGTATGCTGCTTCTTTTTAAAGTAAATCTTTAGGTGTAACAACTGTCTCTGCAAACTGTTGCTAAATATTCCCAACCTGGTATGACACCAAATGAGACATGAGTGGAACAGGTTAAGTCAGCACCAACATCCATACTGTCTCTGGGAACATAGCTGGCCTTAGGCATAGGCCGCCTAGGGTGCCGCTGTAGTAGGGGTACTTTTCCAGTATTTATTTAGTGTATGTAGACAAGGATGGGGGCACCAGGTGGTGTTGTGAGGGGCGCCATGGAGCCCTTTTGCCTAGGGTACCAGTTGACCTAAGGCCGCTCCTGTCTGGGAATAAATTCTATTTTAACCTCTATTTCTAATAAAAGAAGGAACTCTTGCACCTCTGTCAATTTGTTTTGTCCTGGTGGCCCAAACTGTATTAGTGGATTTCTCTCTTCTGTTTTTCTATACTGTCCACTTGGTGTGTTGGAGCATGTCCATTCAGTGATAAGTCACCACGGTCCATTATGCAGTTGGACCCATCCAACACATTTATGGTCAGTAAAATGAACTGCCCCATCTGGTCCCATAATAGTTGATTTACACAGTGTTACATTTCATCTGAAGAACATGTACATAAGAGTCTTTGCAAGGATATTGTTTTTAGTGTTGAAAAAATTAACCAACTTCCATCCTCTGGGGCATGTTGAATCATGTTTGTACATATTGAAAACAAGAATGTGTATCGCTAAGAGTATATATACAGAAAGTGACAATGTACCTGTTCCTTGTGTAAATCACTCATTGCAGCATAGTCACAGTATACCGGACTGGTACAATAACACAATGTACTTCCTCACGGAGGATAGCTTATAAAATTGTTTCTTGATATTCTATGCGTAACCTACATACCAAAATCAGCATATGCACGGTGTTCAGGACTTTACATTTCACTAAAGTACCATGTGCTACTTATACATAGTGGAAAACTTTCAGCCCATCTACTGAAATGGTATGTGAACACCACAAAAATAACATGATAACAGTATTCAGGATGTACACATTGTACTTGTGTAATCCTACCCACAACTGACATTTCATTTAAGTAGCGTGCAAAACCTGTAAGTTTTTGTGCAGAACTACGTAATTCTGATATTGCATATGTAACTTGCCCACAGTCAAACATCATATATATAGTATGCAGGATTTATGCATGTGCTATGGTACTAGATAAGACATCTTGACATAGGATAATCCATGATAGTCTACTGGCATTGCATGATGCAGTAACTTCCAAATCCCAAACAACCCTTAACTACTGCTGTGGTCAATAAAGTACACAGGCAAAGAAGTGAAGCACAGCAAACTATTTCACTGCAGGTACAGATTCTCCTAGGAAACACACTACTTGTCTCACATATCTCTGATATCAAAGCAGTCATTTTAATGGAAATAAAACAAATTCCCAGCATTATAGGTTCATAGGTAGGTACTAGGCTATCTGCCCGAGGGCATTTATAAGCCTAGCCAGAGTGTGTCGGCTTTCGCCAAACCCATTGATTAATTAACTGATCCTCTGTCAAGCAGAGCCAATGAAGTGATCCCAGGGGTGCATTTTCTGTTACCCATCCACTCATCAAGGTTTCTTTTGAAGAATGTTAGTGAGGGGCTCTGCCTGATGTAATTTGGAATTTTGTTCCAAAGCATGGGGAGTCTCTGTGACAGGAATCTATCCCTCCAGCATGTTCTATTTATTGTTGTGGTGAGGTTTAGCTCACTAGAGCGCGTGGCTCTCAGTGACTTGGATTTCTTTAGGTGGAGCATGTCCATCAGTTGTGAGTTGGACATGGCTTTGTAAGTCAGGCAGAGATCACCTCTGAGTAAGCGATATGCCACTGAGTACAGCCAGAGTTTTTTCAGTCGGGCTGCATAGGACATATGTTTGAGACCAGTAATCCTCTTGGTGAGGTACTTTTGTGGTCTTTCCAGCTGCTGGAATTGTCTTGTGAGGTACATCCTAAATGGGGCATTATACTCTATGATGGGTCTAATGAGTGACAAGTAGAGGGGCACTATAACCTCTTTATTTTTAGATGCAAACCCTTTAGTAATTAGATTGGCCACATAGAAGGATTTCCTAACTACTTTGGCAGTATGATTGTCAAAGGAGAGATTACTATCTACCTGGGTCCCCAGATCTCTTATTACCTCTTCTGTATTAAGGGGGCTGCCACCTATGTGGTAATTCATGGGTGTTTTGTTTTTCCCAAACAGGATGACTATGCGTTTTTTGGCATTTAGCTTAAGGTCATGACTTTGTAAACCAGGTGTCCGTCTCAGTAAGGCCCTTTTGGAGGATGCCCGTGTCAACCAGAGAGTCAATTATGGCTCCCAGTTTGCAGTCATTGGAGAACTTGGTTAGCCATAGTCCTCCTGTGTTTGCCTGTACTTCTGAGAAGTATATGCCGAACAGTAGGGGTCCCAGGACCGAGCCATGCAGGACACCACTTGTAAATGGTTTAGAGTCGGACCTGGAGCCTGCTATTCTTACCGTGTGAGTTCTGTCTTTAAGCCAGTTGGCATCCTATCTCGTGATGTAGGGGTTTATGTTCGGCTGGTGAGTTTTTCTGTAATACCTGAGTGGGGAATGGTGTCGATAGCCTTGGTTAGGTCAAGGTAGGCTGTGTGAACCACCTTTCCCTCACCTCTAGACTTGGTGACTGTCTCAAAGAAGTCAACCAGGTTTAGTAGGCATGATCTGCCCTTAACAAAGCTGAACTTGGTCTGGTCAAGTGTTTGGAGGTCCCCAATGTCTTTGTTAATGAGTTCCATGATGATGCGCTCCATAGCCTTGCAGACCAGGCTAGTCAGGCTTATGGGGTGATAGTTACCAGGGTCAGTTGTGGCCCCTCCTTTGCGGAGAGGAATAACCATTGCTGTGTGCCATTCTATAAGCACATAGCCTGTGGAGAGGCTGAGGTTGAACAGCGTGTTTAGGTGGGGGGGTTAGTTCGTTCTGTAGTTCATGCAAGATGCAGCCTGGGACACCATCTGGTCCTATTGACGCTGGTTTTTGGTTTTTGAAAGGGCTGTTTTCACCTGTGCGTCTGTGATTTCTGGGACACTACACTTTTCCGGTATTGTTGTGGGCCCTTTTGGAGGTGAGAGGGGGGTGAAGTTTGCACTGAATCTATCTGCCATGATGTTGGCGATATCAGTATGTTCAGTATATTTTGTGCTATTTTGCACTAGTTCAGTGAATATCTGTGAGTTGCCACATAGATTCTTAACATAGCTAAAGAAGGCTTTGTGGTTATCTTTTGAATTCTTGGCTATTTTTCTTTCGAAGTTAGCCTTGGATGATTTCATGAGGGACCTCAGTTTCTTACTGATACTGATCAGGGATGTCTTTCCTTCTTGGGGTTTGCTTTTTTCTGAACTAGTTTCCTCCTTCTATTGTATAGCCTGTTTATTGCAGGGGGCCACCAAACTGGTTTCCTTCTCTTAGAGGAGTGAGTCTTGGTTTTGCTAGGGATGGTACAATCCATGCATCCTTGTAGGTGCTCATAGAGTGCATTTGTAAAGGTTTCTGTATCTTGGGCAGCATTATCCTTTAGCATGGGGGCTGTGAAACTTACCACCTCTGTCTTAAGTAAGGTGACATTTGCTTTAGAAGTTTTTTACTGTGGTTTCCTTAGTTGGGGGTGGTGGTGGGGTGTGGACATCCAGAGTGATTAGTTTATGGTCTGATATAACCAGTGACAGGTTGATCTCTGGTGTGAAACACCTGTCGCCCATGTTGGTGATGACCAGGTCCAATATATTTTCACCTCTGGGAGGGGAGTTTGCCAGCTGATCCAGGGCATTTGAGTTGATGAATTCAAGGAAGCGCTGGGCCTGGGAATTTGTACTCGAGTAGTTTTCCCAGTGAATGGTAGGGTAATTGAAATCATCCAATATCAGGGTGTTTGGAAGGACCTTCATGTTTTCAAGTGTCTCCAGAAAGGTGGAGTGCTGGTTCTGGGTCATGGAGGGTGATCTGTAGCAGGCCACAATTTGCATTGCAGGTTTGCCCGATGTTAGTTGCACATGGATGATATCAGAGATATCATGCTGTGCCACAAACCTGGAGGTGTAGGTATCCTTGATGAATATGGATACACCCCCTCCTTTTGTGTTTCGGTCTGTGTTCTGTGGCCAAAATGTGTGGTATGAGTTGTAGCCTGGTAGTGCTGGGGTGCTCTCTGGAGCCTTAAACCAGGTTTCAGTTACTGCACAGATGTCGACGTTCTCCATACTGAGGAGTGCTTTGAGTGTGTGCATTTTGAGATTTAAACTCCTGGCGTTGAGTAGCATAACCCTCAGTATTTTGTTAATTGTGCTGTTTATGGAGGTGGGTTTGACTTTTATGCCTTGCCTAAAAAAGGCACTATGGAGGCAGCAAGAGCCTTGGCCAGTATATGAAAGCCTAGTGGTGACAGGTGTAAGCTGTCTCTTGCGAAGCAACGCAACTTGTTGAGCATGTCCTCCCAGGCTGACAGACACTGGATCCCCTTTAAATGACACCAGAAGCTTAGCCAATTGTTGAAATTGATCATTTTTTCTTTATACTGAGGTATCATTATTGGTGAGGGCAGGATGCTACTCAGGGTCAGGGTCATACCAGCCTGGGCTACATGATCAGAGAGCTCTTCCATGTCTCTTTTCATGTAGTCCAGGGAGGTATGTCTCAGGTCATTCACACCAACATGAACAATGACAGAGTCATATTTGTACTTGTTCTGGAGTGACCTGAGTGCTTGTGGTATGTGGTGGATTCTGGTTCCCGACAGGCAGCTAACAGTAACCTTCTCCTTGTCCAGCCTAGTGAGTGGGACATCAGTGTGCCTGACTATAGACTCACCTATTACTAGTGTGTTAGGTATGTTATTTCGCCTTAAGGGCTAGGATTGTGCGGCACACTGATTTTGTGTTTTATGTGTTGTCTGATTTGTGACGGGAAGTGCAGATTGTTTGGGTGTCTGCTTTGGAGGTCTCTGATGCTTTTACAGGTTTTTATTTAGAGCCTCCGAGTATGATTTTGTGTATTTATGTGTATTTTTTGCCAGTGCTGTTTTAGTAGGCCTGTGTGAGGCTGGAGTTGTGGTGCAAGTGTTAACCTTCTCCTCTTGACTGTCTGTTCCAGTCTTGGGTGGAGACAGCTTAGCTTCCAGTTTGGTTGTATAATTACATCTCTCGCATATGTTAGTGTTTTGTAGTAGGAGGAGAGGGTTGTCTGTGTACATGAGGCAGTTGTAACATTGCCTCAAGATATCCAGATTCACCAGCTGGACTGGAGAGTGCACCTGAAGTTGCCCTTTGGTCATGCCTGAATACTAGGGTGAGCTGCTAAGTTGCTTGGTTGGTGAGGGGTAAATAAAGAGTGTTGCCCTGCTGGGCAATCAGTGTCAGGCTATATTAGTGCTTGCTATTAAGTCTGAGCAAGTGCTGGGCTGTAAGAGGCTTTTTGAGTGCTTAGGTTGAGAGTTAGACTAGTTTCAAGGGAAAAACTGAAGAGGAGACTTAGTGGAGCTGGGAATAATTTAACCGTAGCTAACCGGCACTGCCCTGTGCGCAAAACTGTGAATACATGGTTTTTATAGTAAGGAAATGAAAGAGATAGAAATTAGCCCAAAATAGCCAATAAACTACTAACTTCTGGGCTGGAACCACTCCACCAGGGACAGATAGGTTGCTCAAAGCTCCCCTCTTTCACAGGTGAATAGAGAAACTTCCTTCTATCCAAGTAAGGTATGGGCAACTCAGAAACTAGTATCACAGCCCTGAATTCAGCACTAGCTTGGAAACTGGACTATACTAGCTTAGAAAGGTGGGAAACAAGGATTTTTTTTTTTTTGAAAAGATAAGACAAAAACTACTACAAGATAGAGCAAAATCCTTGAAAGGTAAGACACCTTTGATCATTATAAGTAAAAAACTAAGAGCTCTCATAAAATCATCCAAGGCAAATTTTGAGAGAAAAATCGCCAAGGACTCTAAAGACAATCATAAGGCCTTCTTTAGCTATGTTAGAAACCTAGGAGGAAACTCCCAGATATGCTCAGAATTAGTTCAAAATGATGTGAAAATTACTGAACCTACACACATTGCTAACATACTGGCTGACAGGTTCAGTGCAAACTTCCTCCTCCCCAAAAGGAGAGATATCTATTCAGAGGATTGTAGCCCCAAACATCTCCAAGGTGAGAACTGCCCTCACTAAGGCAAAAACACAGCATCCATGGGACTGGATGGTGTCTGTGTGCTTCATGAACTCAACGAGGAATTAAACCCACAGTTAGGACAGCTGTTTAATCTTAGCCTCACCTCACTGTGGTCCCACTTCATAAGGCGGTGCCTCCACAGACCCTGGAAATTACCGCCCCATTAGCTTGACAAGCCTTATCTGCAAAGCCATGGAGAGGATCATAATGGAACTCATAAATAAAGACATAGGGAACTTGCAGACTTTGGATCCAACCCAGTTTGGCTTTGTCAAAGGCAGATCCTGCCTCTTAAACTTGGTTGACTTTGAGACAGTCACCAAGGCCATTGATGAGGAAAGGCAGTCCATACAGCCTACCTCGACCTGGCAAAGGCCTTGACACAATACCCACTCAGGTATCATCGAAAAACTCATCAGCTTGAATGTAAACCCATACATCACAAGATGGGTTGCAAACTGGCTAGCGACAGAACCCACAGGGTCAGAGTTGCTGGAGCCATGTCAGACTCAAAGCCTGTCACAAGTGGTGTCCCACAGGAATCAGTCCTGGGTCCACTCTTGTTCGGCATCTACTTTTCTGAAGTACAAGCAAACACAGGAGGGTTATGGCTCACAGTTTGCAGATGACTGCAAACTGGGCCATAGTCGAAAACACATCTGACACAGATATCCTCCAGAAGGGCCTCACAGAAGCGGATAACTGGTGCCAGAGCCATGGCCTGAAGTTAAGCCAAAAATGCATAGTCATACCCTTGGGAAAAACAAGGTTACCCCTAGCTACCATATAGGTGACAATCCACTGAGCACAGAAAAAGTCATCAGGGATCTGGGGACCCAAGTTGACAGTAGTCTTTCGTTTGACACTCATGTTGCTAAAGTAGTTAGGAAAACCTTCTATATCGCCCACCTGATCATGAAGGATTCACATCTAGATCAAGGAGGTCATCGTCCCCTGTACTCATCACTCATTAGACCTATGATTGAGTACAATGCCCGTTCGGAATGTATCTGACCAGACACCTGATGCAGCTTGAAAGGCCCCAAAGTTCCTCACCAAAAGGATAAAGGGTCTCAAAAATATGTCTTATGCTGCCCGACTGAAAGAACTCCAGCTTTATTCAGTCTCATACCGCTTGCTCAGAGGTGACCTGTGCCTGACATATAAGGCCATGTCAAACCCAGATTTGATGAATATGCTTCACCTCAAAAATCTAGATCCAGAACCACAAGGGCGGGAGACTTAAACCTTGACTTATAAATAGAGCGTGCTGGAGGGACAGATTCATCACCCAGAGACTCCCTGCTGTGGAACAAAGCTGGCCTTGTTCAAGAGGAATCTTGACCAATGGATGGGAGATCGCAGATATACCCCAGGGATTACTTCAGTGTCACTGCTTGACAGAGGCACAGAAAAATGATAGGCATAGTTTTTATTCAAACTAAAGGGAAAGCCACATAACTATGGGCTAGGCTTATAAATGCCCTTGGGCAGATAGCCTAGTATGAACCTATGAACCTATGAACCTATGAAAACAGTAAAAAATACACTCAAAACAGCTCTAAATGACTACAAACTATCAGAAAAGGCTATCACACTTTAGTGTGTAGCCTACAACAGTTAAACAGATTATTGAAACAGAAAATAACTTTTTAAAAGTGCAGGCAGTCAAATAAGTACAATATGTGAAAAAAACAAGCTTTTAAATCACAATAAATGCTGGAAAATCTGCATTTAGGCGGAAAACAGTTAAGTACAGCAAGAAACTACAGAAAACTGATACTTAATCACCCCAAAGTCTCTCTCCTAAGCTAGAAGGCTTGTATCAGTTTAAGGCTTTCTAATGCTATCAGTAGGTTAGTTACAGGAAAGATGGGAAACAAGCGCAGATGTGGTCATTTAAACCAGAAAGTGGAAAGAGATAAACAAACTGTCCAAATGGTCAATAAACTACAATTTCTGGGCCAAGAACCTCTTCTCTCATGGTAGACAGGCTATCTAGAGCTTACCACTCCCACTGATAAGCTAGAAGGGTTTCCTCCAGCACAAAAATGCTTTCGGGGCTCAGAAGCTTACCAACAGTCCTGGATACATCATCTCTGTATCTGGACTAGGCTAGTTACAGGAAAGGTGGGAAACAAGCGCAAGTGTGGCTTTTAAACCAGAACGTTGAAAGAGATGGAAAAAAACTGCCCAAACGGCCAATAGCTACAATTTCTGGGCTAGGAACCATTCCTCTTGTGGTAGATAGGTTACCTAATGCTTACCACTCCCACTGATAAGCTAGAAGGCTTCCCTCTAACACAGAAAGTCTTGGGGGGCTCATAAGCTTACAAAGAGCCCTGGAATACAGCAAATCTGTACCTGGACTAGACTAGTTACAGGAAAGGCGGGGAACAAGTATAAACATAGGCTTTTAAGCCAACAAGTTGAAAGAGATGGAAAACTGCCCAAAATGCCAAATAAACTAAAATTTCTGGGCCAAAACTCACTCTTCCCATGGAGGATAGGCTACCTAGTGCTTACCACTCCCACTGATAAGCTAGAAGGCTTCCCTCCAACACGGAAAGGCTTGGGGGGCTCAGAAGCTTACAAAGAGTCCTGGAAACAGCAAATCTGTACCTAGTCTAGACTAGTAACAGGAAAGGCAGGAAACAAGCGCAACACAGGCTTTTAAATCAGAAGGTTGAAAGAGATGGAAAAGCTTCCCAAATGGCCAACAAACTATAATTTCTTGGCCAGAAACCACTCCTCCTGTGGTAGATAGGTTACCTAGTGCTTACCACTCCCACTGATAAGCTAGAAGACGTCTCTCCAACACAGAAGGGCTTGGGGGACTCAGAAGCTTACCAACAGTCCTGGATACAGCAAATCTGTACCTGGATTACACTAGTTATAGGAAGGCGGGGACCAAATGCAAAACAGGCTTTTAACCAGAAAGTAGAAAGAGATGGAAAAGCTGCCCAAACGGCCAATGAACTACAATTTCAGGACCAAAACCCACTATTCCTGTGGTAGATAGGCTACCTAGTGCTTACCACACCCACTGATAAGCTAGAAGGCATCCCTCCAACACAGAAAGGCTTGTGGGGGCTCAGAAGCTTACCAACAGTCCTGGATACAGCAAGTCTGTATCTGGACTTGACTAGTTACAGGAAAGGCAGGAAACAAGCTTAGAATTTTTTTTGTTACAGAAGAGCAGCTAAAACAGCAGTAAATACAATTCAAATTGTAGTGCAGGCCAGCACACCCAAGCGTGTAGCAACACTACGGCAAATACAGTTCAAATAAATGCAATTAAATTAACAAATGACTAAAAAACAAGTGCAAAAGCCAGTAAATTAGAAGGCTACTAACAAGCAGTAATAAGTGCAGAGTAAGAGTGACTGAACAGATAACAGCACGCAGAAGAGCATCTAAGACAGTTACAGTAAGAGCAGATGAATAAGAAATATATATATATATATATATATATATATATATATATATATATATATATATATATATATATATACACATTTATTTTTTGAGGGAAGGAACAGAGCAGGATTAAGAGGCTACAGAGGTTGTCCTTCCCAAATGCTCTCTCTGTACACAGTAGGAGTGCCTGAAATCAGAATATGATCTTACTGCACTCAGTTGAGTGAACAAATGAGATGGGCCCAGAAGGAGTATCCAAATACAAATCTACAAGAGGGGCGGGCAATTTCAAAGCCACCAACAATAATACCAAAACAAGAACAGGGAATGTGGGTGGGGAACTAACTGTAGAGAGACAGCCACAACTTCAGTTGAGTTAATATTTAGTAAAAAACACAAATAAATAAATTAAATACAATACTATATTGAAAAGAGCAGATACAAGTGTACTTAAATTCACTTATACATCCAGCTGATTTCAGGTAGATGTTAACTGGCCAAAGCTCTGATATTAAGCAGAAATAACTCAAAATATACCACTTACATAAGGGAAGACAGGATGTTAGTAATGAGCTGAAACTACCCCCACTGCTATCAATGGCTACACAAAAATTCTAAAAAGTACTCTGTAGAGAGACAGCCACAACTTCAGTTGGGTTAATATTCAGTGAAAAACACAAATAAAGAAATTAAATACAATACTATATGCAAAAGAGCAGATAAAAGTGTACTTAAATTCACTTATACATCCAGCTGATTTCAGGCAGATGTTAGCCAGCCAAAGCTCTGATATTAAGCAGAGATAACTCAAAATGTACTACTTATATAAGGCAAGAGAGGATGTTAGTGATGAGCTATCAATGGCTACACAGAAATTCTAAAAAGTACTCTGTAGAGAGACAGCCACAACTTCAGTTGAGTTAATATTCAGTGAAAAACACAAATAAATAAATTAAATACTATACTATATGCAAAAGAGCAGATAAAAGTGTACATATATATCCACATCTATTGAAGTCCACTGGGCCAATTGAGGGTTAAACAACATCCTAGTTATGGGGGATTATCAACTGGTGATTGTTCGGTGTATGTAGTACTTTGCACTGCCCTTATACCCCCCAGTGGCCACCCTCTTGGCTGTCTTCTGTGTGACTTTTCCTAATATGTTCTGCCCCAAATCATGAGCATGGTCCAACTGTTCTATTGACAATTTTTCCATTTGTTTCACACCAGAGTTGAAACACTATCACTCCATTATATTGCATGTAAAACTATCCCTACTTTTCTGCTGTGTTTTGCATTTGTTTGCCACTTCACTCTATTGTGATGTTCAAAACCATCCTTCTTGTCTGTGTTATTTCATGTTTGTTTGCCTCAGCACACTATCATACCCTCTTTTTCCATATCCATCCTTAATTGTATACTATACCTCTCAAATGTGTCTCCTTTTATAATCAAAAGGAATAAAAGAGGCTGTTTCACCCCCAAAACTGGATGTCCTTCCTCACCTGCCACTGTCATATTTGTTCCCATTGTGTTTCCATCTAGCAGTTATTCTCTCTTTCTTGCTCTCTTATGCACTAATTTCTTCCCCACTGTAGCAGCAACAATAATGGCCATGCAGTTTTAGCCATTTTTTTTATTAATATTCATATACTGCACTTTACCAGAACACTATGATATGTAGTGAGATCTAGCACAAGAAAAATGAATTTGCAAAACATTTATTCACAATGTACACGGTCTAACCTTATTTTATCACTCTGCATTTTCTAGTTACTCTGCTCTACTATATACCATGAGAACTGCGCACTTAGCTGCAGTTATTCTGTTCTGTTATGCACAAGTACCACATTTAGCTGCAATTACTTTGTTCTGTCATGCACGACTTGCATATCAGACATGAGTAAGGCTTTGAAGTACTAGGTCCTGTATATTCATGTCTAATGAGTGCTTTTCACACTGTGCAAAGTATACTTCGCGTAAGGCCTTGTGCAGCTGCAGAGCTCATATTTAAGAATCATGGTTGTTGTCTTTTATTTTTAGATAAATATCACAAAGATATGCAATAGGTGGATTGGACATTCTAAATTGGCTATAAGTGTGAGTGTGCATGCAAGTGTGTTGTGTGGAAAAACTACTGCAGCAGGGCTAGCCACCCAGTGGTGAAAACCTTGTTTCTAGATGATTGTCACTGTTGAAGTGACACCCTGACCCCATGTGCAAAAATGCGAAAAGGTGTTGTGGATGGATGATTTACTGTCTACATCATTTCTTTTTTGTCCAGCCCTCTGTAAGCTGGGTCATCTGATACTGGCCACAGCTCCTCCTCAATTTGTTCTTTTCTATGTACAGTATAGCCTCTCTAGTCTAGAGATTTGCCATACCAGAGAAATGAGGAGATGATGCTCGTGATGTGGAAGAAGGAAGGAGATGTGAAATTGATTTGTCATTCATGATGACAAGAATGTTTGGACCATAACATGGTGGTTCTTTGATGCAGGTGGGTGTACAATGACTCAGACCACTCACAACTCCAGGGTAATGTAGTCCTATGTTGCCCATCTACCCAACTCTGGCCTCATCACTGGTACACATGACCTAGTTTTGGCCCTAGAAAATCTGCACTGTCTGTTTCTGAAAGGTGATAGTAGACATCACTTCACCTTTCCTATTTTGCTGTACTCTTAGTTTCTGAATCACCAGTCATTTCCTGATTATCTGGGTCATAGTCCTGGCATGATGCAACTGCACCATATTGCGAGGATGATATTTACTTGTTAGTGTTGTTATGTTTTGATGTGCTGTCACATCTGGGCTTACAATTTACACCTGATGTAGGTTGCTCAGATATGGATATCATTATGCCTTTTCTTGTGTGGTCTTGCTGAGCTGCATAGTTTTGGAAGTTCATTTTCCAGTTTGATATTTTTGTGTGGGTCAGGCAGAACAGTTGGATCTATGAGATATTTGCTTTAGTTTTGTACTTAGCTTTTGATGTTCATTTTGACAATGTTTTACTCTGGGTCATTTGAAAATATTGGGGATATTTTTGAGGATAAGTGCATGTTATTGATATTTCTGAGGATAATATAGAATTCTTTTGAGTAAGTACACATGCCTATTTTCTTGCATAAGTCTATTGATCACTTTAGGAGTAAGTGGAAATAGTGTAGGATTGATAGGAAGGGGTTCAGAAATTACATCAATCTGCCAGCCAGGAGCTGCATGAGGGATTTAAAGTCTACACAATGGTTGATTAAAGTGCTGTAGAGGAGGTAAAGTACAGTTGTGTAAGCTGAACTTACCATAACAGTAAATGTTCACATGGTCACTGCTGCAGTAGCCTTAGCTATGTGGGTTATATCCTGACAAGGATATAACAGCCGACAAGCCAGCTTCCAAAGCTTCAAAGCACTTTCCATGCACTCAAACTGTCAAGCAGCTCAAGCTAGGTTGACTAAAAGACAAGTTTGTGCATGAAGCCCTGAAATATCAAGGCTAGAAATAGCAGAAAATAAATGTCCACACCCTGGCATAAAAAAAACACACACAAAAACAAGGGGGATGGGGGGAACAGCTACTGCAGCAGTGTCTGTTTTAACATCTACTGTTATGGTAAGTTCAGTTTATACAACTGTGCTATGTTCTTCATATTGATCAGTGTGACAGTAGTCTTAGCTGTATGGGTAGATTACCATAGGTAACTATATTTGTGAGATGGAAGGAAAAGAGTCTAGCAACCCCTGTAGAATGGTTGTAGTACACAGTATGATCTAGACCTAGAGAAGGAATCAAGCTTATAGTTCTTTGTAAATGTATGCACAGAGGACCTAATAGCTGTTTCTAGAATACTTCTAGAATCCAAACCTTTCTAAAAAGCCACATAATAAGCCAAGGGCCATGTAGAGTGAGCCTTGACCCTGCCAGAAATAGATTTGTCATGGTGAGTATAACAAAAGGTATTATTAGGCTTAGACAACCATTTGGAGATAGTCTGTTTTGACACAGGTTATCCCTTCTTCTTACCTTCACAAGAATTGAACAATTGATCTGAAGATCAGAAAGATTTAGTTCTGTCAAGATAGTGCCTGAGTTGTCTGTGGAGATCCAAGATATAGAGCATCTCTTCTCCCTCATTGTTGGTTAAGGAATGAAAATGGGGAGAAGATGGCTTGGCTTAAAGTAAACTCAGATACCACTTTAGGCATAACAAAAGGATTAGTTCTCAAAGAAGCCCTGTTTTTGTAGAAAATGAGGTAGGGCTGACTCACCATAAGAGCTTGCAACTCAAACACACTTTTTGCAGGGGTCAGAGTAATCAGCAAAATTGTTTTTCATGTTAAGAACCTCAGGTCAGCTATATTAGCTGGTTTAAATAGAGCAAGTCTTAGTTTCTGTAACACACAATTTAGATCCCAAGGAGAGGACACCTGTTTACTTGGAGGCCTCTTACTCAAAACCCCTTTCAAGAACATTTTGAAATGCAACTGCTTTGAAAGTGGAGGATCCATAGGCATATATGATGAAATGGCAATTAAATTAACCTTGCTAGAAGAATAAGGAAGGTCATAGGATAGTAAATAACACAAATATCGTAAAACCAAAGAACAACTAGCTCTGAATGGGTGCTGGTTATGTTGTTCCTTGTATTAACTAGAAAAAAAACTGTTTCATTTGCTAATATATGATTTTCTAGTAGCAAACTTTCTCACCTCCATTAGTAACTGCTTCACATCCTCAGAAAACTGGTATCTAAAAGGAGTTAAGACCCTATCATCCATGCAGTCAGTTGAAGATGATTGATATCGGGGTGTATCAAACATCTCTGTTCTTGTGTGAGTAGCTCCATTCTGGAAGGAAACTTGTGGTAATTGCCTCTGGAAATTTCCAAAGTAAGGGAGGACCATGGTTGTCTGGGTCAGAAGTGAATCCCACAATTATCTTGGAGGATTATTTCTTAATCTTCAGAAGTACCCCGGATATTAGTGGAAAGGCACACGGGATCATTCCTGTCCAAAGAAAAGAAAAAAAGGCATCTGTTTTTCAGGCCTTCTTGCACAGAGTCCTGAAAAGAATTTTGCCAGTTGATTGTTCAGAGATGAAGCAAAGATGTCTGCTTGAAGAACTCTCAAATCTTGAAAGACCATCCAGGATCTTGTTTTAATTTGAAATGGTCTGCCCTGGTTCTACTCAGCTTGTCTGCCACACAGTTTTGCTCTGAAAGAATGTAGAATGCTAGAATAGTGAGACTGAAGTTACATCCCAAGCTCACATGACTATTCTGAAAGGAGGTACAGACTGGATCTCCCTTGCTTGATGATGTACCTCATCACTGTGGTATTGTCTGTAGCCATTTGAAGAGATCCCAGAGACCAACAATGGCTCAGAAAATTGAGTGTCTTGATCACGGTAAGCATCTCCTTGATATTCATTGGGTTGCAACTGTCCTTGATATTCTACAGCCCTTTCACTTTTATCTCTCCTGTAATTGCTTCACAAGCAAAGTCAAAATATCTGTGGTGACTGATTGCTTTAGAGCAGGCAGGAAGACTGGAAGACCTTGATTTAAGGATATTTGTTGTCTCTGTAAGAGATTTATCTTCTGACAAACTCCATTGCTGGGATCTGAAAAGATAAAGGAATTCTGATGCTGACACCAAAGTGATTTCAGATACTACTGTACATTTCTCATGTGGAGTCTTGCCAGGGGTATCACGAGAATCATAGATCATGAGAGTCCAAAATCTCAAAGTATTCCTGTGCAGTAACAGAAGTCTTAGTGGAAAACCATAGAAGCAGATCTAATCAAAGATCTATTTTTTTCTTGAGGAAGAAAAGCTCTTTGAACTGAGGCATCTAATTGATATCCCTAGAACTCAATCCCATGTGAGGGAGTCAAGGAAGACTTTTAAATGTTCTGTTGGAATCTATGCTTGTTCAAGAGATCTCTCACCCAAGAAAGATATTCCTAACATTTTGCAAAAGACTCTGCAGAGATAATTCATTTAAATATGGAAAAATGTGGATACCCTGTAGTATGCGATGAGCTGTAACTGGAGCTAAACACTTTGTGAACACTCTAAGTGCAGTTGATAGTCTAAAGGGTTAGACAGAGAACTGATAATGAGATACAGACACATTTGATTAAGAAACATCTGACATCTGGATGAATGCAAATGTGATGATAAGCATAATTTATGTTTAGCATTACTAGAAAACTTGAAAGAGGAAGAAGCAACAGGCTGTGAAGTGGCATTATTTTGAATTTGAACACTTTTACAAACAGTTTTAGGAAAGAAAGATCCAAAACTGGTCTCCAAGCATTTTCTTTCTTTCTTTGAGGCTAGGAACATTCTTCAATAAATCACCTTCCCCACTTGGAGAGAATGAGCTGGTTCTATCAGTCCTTGGGACCATACATCTCAACCTCTTCGAGTAAGAAATCTGGACAAAGCCAGAAATAACTGGGGGACAAAGGCCAAAAAAGAGGGACAATTTTTAAGTATTGCTCTTACAAACTTAGAAAGTTGATAGCATAACAGGTTTTGCATTGACATACAGTTTGTGAAGGTATGACATCTGCAACTCAAATATCTGTCATTATTTTCTGACTCCATTCCTCAATGATTTGCTGATGATTTACCAAAAAACCACAATTTTATGAGAAACAGTCCAAAAATATGAAGCAAAAATCTGGACATTCTGCAAAAATCTATACAACTGAGTGGTATGCTTGGGACAGCATGTGATAAAGAATAGGTGGAAACAAAAGTGTCTGATCTGCAGGATGAGGAATGACTTCTTGGAGAGGGCAAATTTCCTCCCACTGCAATCTGTAACCCTGATGAATCATTTTCAGAACTCATATGTCTAAAACAATATGTTGCCAAAGAGAAAAATGGAGATTCAGACTTCATCGAAGATAAAAAAAACGGTCAAATGGTCATGGTGGGAGATCACAATTTCATGCTTGTGAGACTGTTCTTGGTTTTGGGAGATTTTACACTTTTTGGAACCTCATTGCCACTACTTCTTAAACATTTGTGTTTCTGAATTCTGTTGAGACAATTTGCAAAGGAGGGCTGAAAATTCTTGGAGATTTCCTGGATCAGCTTGCCCTTTTCATCACACTTTTTTATCGGGTCTATATTGAATCACCGAATGCTTAGAAAAGTGGACGCTGATTCATAGACCCCATGTAAGTGAAAGCTTACAATCTCGAACATGCAGAACAGCGTATTTTTTTTCCCAGGGAAAAAAATCGCTGTTCCGAGAAACACACACACAACACAAGCACACCATAAACTATTTCTAATGTAGAGGGCTTTACCCCCCACACCCCCTACTTAAATATACCAACTCTGAGACCGCACTACAGTAACAAAGAAGGCAAAATACCGAAGGCAGCCAAGCGATATCTTTCCCAGGGAAAGAATTTGCTTATATGCCTCTTTGATATTTTGCCATTTCTCGCTATAAAGTTCGATCAAGTCGCATTCGAAAGAATGCGTCTTCAATCAGCTAATATGGAGCCTTTTTGATCACCTCTGCAGCAAAGAGGCCAAGGGAGAATTTAAAATATATATTTTTTAAATAACATGGAAGGTTCTGAGAATGCAGGCAAGGAAACCTCCTTAAAACAGTACCAGTGACCATAACCATGAAACATGTATCAACAGTCATACACACATTGGCAGTAATGAGTACTGACCTGTATAATAGAAGAAAGACAGTTATTTAAAACAGTACCAGTGATATTTTCCCATTGAGAACTCCCAAACCCTTTTCACTGTTGCCTCTGGTGGGACAAATAATGTGTAAAGATAATATTAAATACTTGGGTATTGGCTTCACTACGGATGATAAGGATTTTTATCTTACCAATATTAACAGTTTGGTATCAAATAGTATCTGATTTGGGGAGATGGAAGAATCTACGACTACCAGTATTATCAAAGGTATCATTTATCAAAATGAATATATTACCACGATTATTATATATTTTCAGATCTGCTCAGGTCCAGGTGTTTCGGGGGTGGCCTCTTCCTCTTCCCCCTGAGGATTCCAGCTAATGCCTGTCTTGTAATGTTGTTTGCTGGTTTCTATGCCCGATCCATCCATCTCCCCCTCCTCTCTTAACTTCTTCCCCAATCGAAAGTTGTAGAATCTTCCTGAGACAGCTATTTGTAAATGTCTGAAGTTTTCTGCCCCATACAGCAGTACTGACTTCATGTTAGAGTTAAACAGCCTTATCTTGTTGATGATGATCTTGGATTTTCTCTTGTTTTTTTAACTGTACTTAACTGTATGCTCTTGCTTCTGCTTTCCTTCTGCCTATCCAGCTTCTGATCCTGACTGCTGCTCAATTATGCTGCTGCTATAGGTAGGTAAAGGACTTCTGCACTTCCAGTGGCTTTTCTGAGAGGGTTAGTATTAGTATTTGTGAGTTTAATTAAGGATCTTTGTCTTCAGATTGTTAATGTTAAGACCCACCTCTAGTGCTGTAACTGCCACCAAATTTGATTTGCTGCTGGCTGTGAGAGAACAGGCGAGGTCATCAGCATATGACTACATAGGGTCCATTGTGCTCGACCCCAGTTTTTAATAGACCATTGTATGAGTTCTTTATCAAACTTACTATTTTATAGTATATTCAAACAGGCTCCACAGTGTCTCTCTGTTATAAAATGCCTTTCAAAGCAACAAAGTTGATTCCACAATAATTATTCTAAATTACAGCGTACACTTTCTATTTTTATGAAGTTTCTCCGCCTTCTCTCTCTTTTTTTTTTTGTCAGTGGGTTCCTTCCTTTTTCCAAGGCGATGTTGAAAAAAATTCTTTCCTGAACTGATAGAAGATTGATGCCTCTTTGGTTGTCGCATTTGCTAGGTCCCCCTCCCTTGAAAGCTAATGAGATGGCTCTCTTTCCATTCTTGAAGGAACAGTTTCTCTGCTTAGATTTCTTTCAAAAGAGTGGGTAACACATCTCCACGATGTATTCAGGTTCGTTAAGGGGCCTCTGCCGGGATGTTATCTGATTTTTCATGGATGATGGCTTTTTCCTGATCTCCCTTGCTTGGCTTTCACAATTGATGATTGGTATCTTCATTGGCTGGGGCAAAATAATTGGGGGTTTAGAGGTGACGGTCTGTTTAGAAGTCTTTCAAAGTGTTCCATCCACCTTTCTTTTTTTTTTTAGCTTCAGTCTAGCCACCACCAAGTGATGGTGAATGATCCTGGGGCCATGTGCTTCCCACTTTGTGCGTCTTTCGGCTTTGGCTTTGCTCCTCCTCCTTTTTCAGTCGGGCTTGGGACCGTCCTTGGCGGAGTTTGGTTAGTTCTGAATTATAAATATATTTTACATTTGAATATTAATCCTAAAGCCATACCCTTTTTAGGTAAAGAAACTTTGAAACTATATGGGTTAATGGGTCACATTAAACTATATGTAACCTCCCTACAAAACTTTTTTTCAATCATTAGATCTTGCTCAATATATGATGGCTTATCAACCCTTTCATAAAAACCCTAACCTGAGACTAAATACTAATTGATCTTACAGAAATCCCCTTAATAATCAATTTAACTTTAATAGATATTTATACACTTCTTAAACTCTCGGCTAATCAGATAAGAAAAGAATTAAATTTACCTAAAAATTATCTCGTTATTGTAAGACAAATTAGGGAACTTTCTATAAGTTACTTTAAAAATTTTAAACCCAGAGAAGATAATATAATTAAATGCTCGAATTTGTGGCAAGCTCTCCAACAAGATATTAAATTTATAACAGCAGCAAATAAGTTAATAAAGGAGTTTAAATTCCAAGATAAAGTTCTTGTGTAAAAATATTGGAAAGAGAAAATGCCAGAGATAGAAGTCAGTCATATGATAAAAGCAATCGACTTGACTATAAAATCTATTTCTCTTCAAAAACTGATGTATACCCAGTTGATGATATGGAATAATGTGTATTATACACACCTTAGCCTGCATAAATTTAATTCCAAAAATTCACCAGTTTGTCCATACTGCAAGGATCAGTCTGCTGATCTTCTTCATATGTTCTGGAGTTGCAAATGCATATACAAACTTTGGAACTCACTTAAGATACAACTTCAGAAGATGGGTTACCAAAGTTCAACATTGTCATGGGAATTCATGATTTTACATATTCCCCCAAAAGAACTTTCTAAATCTCAATGTATTGTATTAATCAATATTTTCTTATTAATGAAGCTATACATAGCTACTAATTGGTTAGACCCATCCAAAACATCATGGAATAATTTTAGAGTATTAGCAATAAGGCATATAGTAGCTCACAAATTACTTTTGAACCAACATAATAAAAATATTAACAATCCAAAAATATGGGAACAAGTATTTTAAATTGTATTAGCGTAACATCTTATATTTGAATTTAGCAAGAATTTCTACACTTTTAAGAGACTCTGTAACAGCAACTTTTCATTACTCGAATTGATCTTAACCACTTTTATACTCTTTGTGCATAATTCAATGTGTTACTTGGAAGCATTTATGTAAATATTGTATATATGTTATGGAGTTAGTGTTAGTTACATTAGTTGGTAGTTTTTTCTTAATTTTCTGTATTGTTTTAATTTTGTATGGAATATAAGAAAACAATAAAAATTATTATTGAAAAAAAAAAAAAAAAACAGTACCAGTGATTCTCCGGCTGACACAGACATCCTCCAAAAGAGTCAGACTGAGACAGTTACCTGGTGTCAACCCCATGGCCTCAAGCTAAATGCCAAAAAGTGCATAGTCATCCCCTTTGGAAAAAACAAAATACCCACAAATTACCACATAGGTGGTAGCCCACTAAATATGGAAGACGAAATAAGGGATCTGAGGACCCAAGTAGATAGTAATCTCTCCTTTGATAATCACATTGCCAAAGTGGTTAGAAAATCCTTCTTTGTGGCCCACCTAATCACAAAAGGGTTTGCATCCAGATCAAAAGAGTTCATTGTGCCCCTCTACGCATCACTCATCAGACCCATCATAGAGTACAACGCCCCATTTGGGATGTACCTTACAAGACACCTGCAACAGCTGGAAAGACCACAGAAGTACCTCACCAAGAGGATCACTGGCCTCAAACGGATGCCCTATGCAGCTCGACTGAAGAAACTCTAACTGTGCTCGGTTGCATACCGCCTACTCAGAGGTGATCTCTCCCTGACATACAAGGCCATGTCCAACCCAGAACTGATGAACATGCTCCACCTAAAGAAAACCATATCCCCTCAAGCCACACTCTCTAGGGATCTAAACCTCACCACAACAATAAATAGGATGTGCTGGAGGGATAGATTCCTGTCTCAGAGAATTCCCATGCAGTGGAATAAGATTTCAATCTACATTAGGCAGAGCTCCTCACTAACACTCTTCAAGAGAAACCTTGACGAGTGGATGGGAAACAGGAAGTTTACCCCGGGGATCACTTCAGTGGCTCTGCTAGACAGAGGCACAGGGAACTAATCTAAGGGGGTGGCGAAAGTCATCACATTCCGGCTTGGTTTATAAATGCCTTTGTGCAGATAGCCTAGTACCTACCTATGAATCTATGAACCTATGAATCTATAACCCTGGACCATGAATCAACAGTCATACACACATTGTCAGTAATGAGTACTGACCTGTGTAATAGAAGAAAGAGAGTTATTTGATGCACATTTTTGTTCACAAGAATAAACTGTAAATAAAACACTTCTCATACTTTCACGATACTTCAGAATAAGCTTTAACTTATGAGCTTGACAATTTAAAATTCTGAAAATTAAATTTGCAGAAGTATACTCTTTTCTCTCGTACCTATCAATGAGTTTTCCCATCCTTATTAGAAAGAGTAGGATTGGACTTAACTAATTACTTAGCAGTAGAGGAGTCAGTCAAGGCTATTGCTGCTGAGACAAGTTTGGGAATAGTTTATAGAAATTTAAAAGTCCAAGGAACATTATACATCCTATCTTCCATGTTAGTAACAGCTGGATGACTATCAGGAAAATTGCAGGCAGTACGATACACATCCTCTAAAGCAGACAGGACAGGAGGAATTGGTGTAGGTTTTGGAAAATCCTTCTGTAACAACTGATAGTATTTTCTGAGGGACTGAGAAACCTCAGTGTTCTCTCACTGAAAACACTGACACATTCTAGTAATAGTCCAAGAGAAAGAGACACTCCCCCCTGCCCCCACACACACAGGGAGAATCAGAAATTGAGTTCTCCTTTGAGTCTGAATCAGAAATCTGAGGACAAAACCCTGAATCCATCATTGCATCTTCCTGTTCAAATTCAAAATCATGAATCGCTTCAGGAAAGTAGGCATCCCTCTTTCTTTGACTGGGAACTCCTCTACAAGAAGGATCAATAGCCTGAATGAAACCTGAGCCAGTCCCAGTAAACTGCTTCTATCCAAAGACATTTAAGGAGGAGTAAATACATGCTTGGTTTCCTGTTTCTTTTTGGCAGGACAAATGGGGCCAACTGTGCTACTAATGACAGCTACTGCTTCCCCAGAAATGGACATAGCGTTTTGACACAACAGGGAAACCTTCCCTGCTCCCTCTCCCAGGACCAACAAGACATGGCTAATCCCCAGTCCATCATGGATGTAGGTGCTACACCAAAGGGATCTGGGGAAAAAGATGAGTGGTCTGTGGCTGAAACAAATTGTTAGCCTGTTGTGGTGGCAAACACTGTATGTCTAACTTTTTTTTTCTTTCTTTCTTTCTTTCTTTTTTTTGTTACCTTTTTTGATAAAAAAGGCACTTTCATGCACTGTGGCAGCCCCAAAACATATAAAATAAACACAATTTCTCCACAGGGAATATTTTATCAGTTAGTTAATCCTAGTTTTAAACTGAAACAAATGAGAGCTCCATTTAAAAGTATATTACAGTCTTAAGATAATAAAAAAAACACAAAACTCAAGCTGTAAAATAACTTTCCACAAGCAGAACATAATAAAACAGCAGTAAAAGACAATAAAATATTTTCCCCAAAAGGAACTTCTTTGCCCAGCTAAGGAAAGCACAAGCTAAACCCTCAATACTTGCAAGCCTCAGAGAAGCATACTCTTCGGCTGCAGGAATGCACTGAAGTACTTTGCAACCAAACTTGTCTTTTAGTCAGCATAGCTTGAGCTGCTTGACAGTTTGAGCAAATGGAATGTACTCTGAAGCTTTGGAAGCTGGTATGTTGTTATACCCTTCGCAGGATATAACCCATATAGCTAAGGCTACTGCAGCAGGGATCAGTTTTAAGAACTTCTCTGTGGTGCTACAGAATGAGCAGCAAAGATCTACAACATGTCTGCTTACAATATCTACAAAGCAGGGCACAGAGTGGTAGCTTGCATGCAAGGCAGGATATAATAGTAAAGCTACAAAACTGTCACCAAATATAATAGATGTAAACATCTAAATTACACAGACATTTCTCATTCAGAAAGGCTAGTTATATGTCCATAAACCACAGACATATTCTTAACAACACATATATGACAAAGTGTCACATACAAAGGTTGCCATACATTGCACTCCAATTACTGCAATAGGTACGATAAATGCACTCTAACACGTATGAGCTGCAGAAGGTTTGTACAACATGGCAACCTATGTGTGTCCCAGAGTACTGCCTTATATTGTGAGTAATGATTCAACTACTTCTATCATGACAGGGAAGCAAACTCTTCATTGAATTGTCACCAAACCACAAATACACACACACACACACACACACACACACACACACACACACACACACACACACACACACACACACACACACACATATACACACACACACACACGCACATGCACTCATCTTCACACATGCATTTTTATCATTATTTTTTCCATGGAGATTTAGTGTGATTTACTTTTTCAGTTATTAAAAGTTCTATTTTGTACTTGCAACATTTACAACTTTGGAGCTGTTAGATATTCAGTTTGCAATTGAGTAAACAATATAGGGTTTGCAAATTGGCTATGTAATAGATCCCAAATTGTGAAAGTAGCTGGTACCCCCTCTAAATGTAAAATTGTACTGTTTTTGGTAAGTGCCACAGGATCTTGTACATCCACCTGTGCTGCACTTGACTCAGGTTGATGAGACATTGCTTTACTGTCTCATCGAAATGATGGCAAACTCAGAAGACCAGCACCACTCCCTCCTTATTCCACACTGCCGTATCACTATTGAAAAATGAATCCAGGAACTTATCCATCCATCCTCAACCCCTTTTTCCATTATGCACATGGGGTTGGGGTGTCACTTCTGCAGTGACAATCATCTCGAGCCAATGTTTACACTGCCAGATGGCTAGCCCTGCCGTGTATTTCATTTTCACCACTTACTCTTGCACACACTTTCACCTATGGCCAATTTAGAGTGTCCACTTCACCTTCTGCATGTCCTTGGAATATGAGAGGAAACCAGAGCACCCAGAGGAACTCCATGTGACTGCAGAGAGGACATGCAGACTCCACAAAGAAGGCACCCTAGCCAAGAATTCAACCGGAGTACCTGTTGCTGTAAGGTGACAATGCTAACTGCGACACCAGAGCAACCCCTCCCCCTTGAAAAAATGAAGCAAAGAACTGTGGTGGGAATATAACCTTTGGATTTCTGATCTTCTAGAACCACAAGTAAGTGTGCTGCTCTTTGAGACACTGACACTGACAGCAGCTAAACCTTTGCTACCTTAATTTGAACTTATCATTTTCCCTTTTCTTAGTGAAATATAGTCAACAATGTCTTTAATAAAGAGACAGAGTGACAAGGAGAATTCACATCAATATCCAAGCAAATATTTTGTGGTGACAGCCACAGTGATGGCAAGCAGAGCAAGACAACGCCAGCATTTTTATTACCCCAATAGTGTCCTGATCATTGTGTAGGATGCCACATTTGTAAGCCAGTTAAGAGCTATAATCATTCTGGCATGTTCTTGGTCTTCTCAAGGGTCTTTTTCCAGTTGAGTGTTCCTGGTAAACTTCACACAGATGGCAATTTGGGTGTATCCTCACCAAATGTCTGAACAACTTCAGTGTGTTTCTCAAAATCCAGAGAAACTGAGTCCCTTCTCCAAAGTCCACCTAGATTGTAAAACTCCTCATTCAGTCTTGGAGACTAAGTGCAGCAACCTTCAAAGGAACATCCTTTCTGCCACTTGTATGTACAGTGTTATCCTTTTGGATATTATGCAAAATGTGTGTCCATAGGTGAGAATAGAGCCATACATTGACTCAGCACCTGCTTCATTACCATGTTCTATTACAATGTTTGCCATACTGTTACCATACATGACACAAAATACACCATTTAATGCAGAGGTACTAACCTCACCTTCCTTGCAAAAGTACAAAGGTTCATTAACATTGACATCCCTATAATATATATATATATATATATATATATATATATATATATATATATATATAGATATAGATATATACATATATATATATATATATAGTGAGGACTGTGGGTTTGGGGGTGGGTTATTAGGGATAGTGCATATGTTATGTAGTGTACTGTGTGTCCTTTGGTGTCGGTTATTAGTGTGAGATATATATATATATATATATATATATATATATATATATATATATATATATATATATATATATATATATATATATATATATATATATATATAGATAGATAGATAGATATAGATATATACAATATTGAAAACCTTTAACATTTCTGTCCAGAAATTTCAGCAATTTCTCTCTCATCCACTACTGCAGCCTCACCACTGTGTAGGTGTTTAATTACCATACTGACCTTATTAACTGAGATAGACAATCTCACTAATTAATTCTCACACCTCTTTTGCGTAGGAGGGCATGTCCTTCTTGTTCATGAGTTCTACAAAGTGTTCCTTCTATGGACCAACAATATTGTTAGTTGAAGTTATTGCTTTACCGCCTTTCCTGAGAACAGCCAGTGTAAAGTTCCTATCATCTTTCCAGAGTCATCCAATGGTTGGAAAGAACTTCTTTGAGGCCATTCAAAATGTCATTCTGCATAATCTCACCAAATTCCTTCAGTAGCAAACCTTGTCTTCAACTAAGCCAGAGATCCTGTCTTCCTAGCCTTCCAGTATCTTTTATAATATATCTGAAAAGTATTGCAAAGGTCTATTTTGCTATAATGACAGCTTCTCTCACTGTTAGTTTCCTACTAAAGGATAATAATCATTGATATCCTGTCATCGACAACTTGTTAATGCTTCATTTACTCAGCTAATGATCAAGGTGTTTTTAATTTCCTTGTCCCTGCCTTACAATGGGATAAGGGAGAGGAACTTATAGAAGTGTGTGATGAATGCATCCCACACAGAAACATCAGTTAAGTGATCCTAAGAAAATCTCACTATACATTTGGTTTGCTTGAGCTATTCAGTCATTGGCTTCTCTACCTGACCAGTTTCTTCTTAAACAGGTGATCTGTTCAGAGATCATTTCTGTAGCTTTACTGATATATCTGAACTACTTGCAGTTACATGACATGCATACCAGTAAATGTTACACCCACACTGAAAGTGATGCGCGCACGCACGCGTGCGCACACACACACACACACACACACACACACACACACACACACACACACACACACACACACACACACACACACACACACACACACACACACACACACACACACACACACACACACACACACTATCCGACTTCCTGTATTTGCTTTATGGCCTTATATATACATGGAATGAAGAAGGTAATGATGGCTATAGAGAATTTTTCAAATTCTGTGTCAGCATTATACTGACATGTCATGAGCTACACCAACGCAGACAGTTGAGACCTCACTTTAATGTCTCATCCCCTCCCCCATGTGTCAGTATTGGAAAATGAATCCAAGGAACTGGGAATACTGTAAATATGTAATATAAGACTTTGGCATTTCAGTCTGTTATTTCCAAGACACTCATTTTATAGGACCAATTTAGAATTCCACAGCAACAAGAGTATTACTAATGTTTGCAGTCTCTGTTCTGAAAATCCTTCATCTCTACAGTTCCCTTATGTGAAACATCTGGTTGATAGTTTTCATTCCAGTTGACTCATTACTAAGAACATTGTTTGAAACTTCTGTCTTGCGATTCACTAGTGGCATTTAATTACCACAATTTAAACTCCGAGAAACTACTTGCTACTTATTAGCATAAATCTTAGAAGTGGTGCCAACAGGATTAATGAACTACATGCCTCTCTTTCACTCTACTCACCAGACATCACCATCTTAAGTGAAACATGGCTCAAACCATACATAAATGACAATGAGATCATCTCCACAGACAACAATATTCTTTGGGCTGATAGGGTAGGAATAAGTTGTGGAGGAGTAGCTATAATGTTCAAAAACAAATTCACACTACAACCACTAAACAAATCTAAACCAAACCCTGACAACTCTGAAATACTTATATCCAAACTTCAAATTAACTCAAACAAACATCTTGTAATAATAGCTAGCTATATTTCACCAGGTAATAACCTTGCCACCTTAGAGCAAACCCTTAGTTGGATATCTAACACCATTACTCAAGAAACCATCATTATGGGATACTTTAATATAGATTAGTACTCATGTAATTCCCAAACACTGACTACCCATATTAACTTCTATGGCTTCTCACAAATAATCCAACCCCCCATGAGAACAGACAAAAAATGAAACAAACACACTATCTTAGACTGGATACTCACTAATAAACCCTCCCACTTCCAACACTTTGGCTGTCTGTCTGACAGCCTCATTGATCATATACCAACCTACCTAGTCAGAAAATGTACAAATCCTCTCAAACAATCCAATTACCTGAAATTCGTTATATGAAAAACTTCAATTCACATACTATAATATCAACACTGAAACGATGTAGATGGACTCCACTTAAGAAGCTGGCCCTAGATTCAACTGTGGAATACTGCAACAAAACATTCCTTACAATTCTTTACCACATCACCACTACTAATTCATACCAAAGCAAATTATACTCCATGGCTCTCCAAGGAAACTTAAACTCTTCTAAAACTAAGAGACAAAGCTTGGGAGTGGGACCTATAGTGTACTAACAAATCTTACTCAAATCACCTAGAATTTCAAAAAACTCAGGAATAAGGCTAAAACTCAATTAAAATAAGATAAAAATGTACTACACCACCCTACAGCAGAAACATTAAAAAATCCTCAAAATTTGTGGTCTGCAGTTAACAAAATACTTAAACTAGGACAAAGAACAACCCCCACCCCGATCCACTCCTAATAGTCTTAATAGCACTGCAAAACAATTCAATAAATTCTTTACTGAAAGTATTCTGGGACTCACAAAAAACAATTCTCCCAGTCAATCATTTATACCCACCATAATAAACAATAAAATACTACCTTTTCCTTCCAACCTGTCCCTATTTCTACTATCCAAAAAGTACTTAAAAAACTAAAGCCCACAGCAATGGCAGCCAACAAACTACCAGCCAACTTTCTCAGAATAGCAGCAGATGCAATTACTTACCCTATCTCTATTCTTATCAATCGCTCCATCTCTGAACAATACATACCACAGATCTGGAAAATATCACATATAATCCTTCGATACTGTATCCCATCCCAAGCTTTTCTCCACTCTGACCTAAACCTTAGTCCCTCTGCCATCAACCAGTCTGAAAGCTATTAAACAGGGCACCAACAAACTATGAAATGGTTGCAAGAGCTTCCCCCCCCTCCTCCCTGTCACATTAGGAATACCACAAGAATCATTTTTAGGTCTCCTTCTGCTCATTCTATTTACCAATAACCTTAGCACACCCACCTTGATCCAATATGCAGACGATTCAACACTTATATGTGCTGTCCCCAACATACAACAGCTCCAAGATACCTGGCTCACTGATGCTCAACTCATATTAAATCATAGTAAAACCAAACATATGATCATCCAACCTCCCAGAGCCTCTGACCCCCCTCCCTCTTTTTTCATTATTGTTTCTGATACCACAATAATTACATCAGATTCACAATCCAAATTACTGGGTGTATTAATCGATAACAATATGAGATCTGATCAACACATAGCACAGTCAAAAAGGCACACAAAAAACTCAGAACCTTTACAGAAATAAACAATTCCTACCTAATACTACTAGAATATCCATTGATAGAACTCATCACCTCTACACTCTCCTCTATGCCTCCCCCATATTCACTAATCTAAGGAAAACAGACATTGAAAAGCTTGAAACATGTTATAACAAGATAGCAAAGTATACTACTGACAGTAATTATAGGATTCACCACTGTCTCTCACTACAAGAACTCTCCTGGTTAGAACTTCCCCACACACTTGCTTATAATCAACTGACAATGGCTCACAAAATATCCTCATAAGATAACAGCCATTGAAAACATAATAATAACCTATACTTAAGAGTTGCATGGCATGGCGGGTTAAAGCAGTATGCTACAGCTGAGATGCACCCAGGTTCTAAACCAACATTTGCTGACTTCCCTCTACCAGTAAAACCTTGCTAACAGTTGCCCAAACTAAAAACACTGCATGAGATACACTTTACTCCAGTCACATAGCAAAAATGTAGAATGCACTACCAGACTCTGTTAGATCAGTAGTAAACACCGCCTACTGTAAAAAAAAAAATATCCAAAAATCACTTGACAAACACCCGGCTTTGCAGTGGGCTAGGATAATACTACCTCTCATCTTTCTCTTTACATTGCACAAGTGTTCATTAATCTAATAACTCATGAAGAAACTCTAACTGTAAACTAAAAGTTATCTACTATGACAAAACACCATCTGCCCACTAAAGCACTTCTAGAATAATATATAACACACTTCCACGTCTGATCGTCTGTACATCTCATCCTGCTTCTACTGCTAAACATACTATTGTGCTTCTATCAATATACTGTAACTATTTTACAAACTTGTTGTCCAAAAATGTTAACCAAATAATGATCATCTCTGTTATTTGATATAACTCTATATACTGTATTTATGTATAGTCATTTTTTACTGTAAGTGGAGCATTTCTCCCTGGGCCTCTGCTGAAAATGGGCATCTGCCCAGTCGGACTTTCCCAATAAACAAACAAATAAATAAATAAACACATAAATAAATAAATAAATAAATAAATAAATAAATAAAAACTGGTGTAATGTGTAGCTTATAAAAACATTCTCTTTAAAGGTTTCTTCAATAAAATGTTTCATCTTGTAACAATGTAAGTACCATCTATAAAGAGGAACATTTAAACCTTTTAAATAATATGATTTCTTCATAGCAAAATAAACTTTTTTAAAGATTTTTTTAAATTAATGTAATGCTGTTGACATTAATATTACATTTTAATTTTAGTAAAAAATCTGAATTATGCAGAAATAATTGATGTTGCTGTCTACAAGCTACTAATACCAGTTACTTGTAAAATGGATTTTTCCACCAGCCAAAGCTTGCTCTTATGTCAGAAGCAGAATTCAGTGTGCATCTGCAAACTCAATTTGTTTCTTTAAGAAGGGAGCTGGCATAAAAATGCAAAGTGTGCTTTTGCAGTGCTATTGACAGTCAAGTATCATACTTTAGAATAAGTGCTTGTTATTTCACTTAGTACACACACAGCTGCATATAAGACTCCACGCACATAAAACTGTGGAGTGTTCTGGAGGATGAGAACAATTGCTAGAATAATATGTACTGTTCACATGACAGTTGAATAAGGGGTATATCTATCTTGAGACCACTCATTTGCTTTAGTATCTTTGGCACCATTTCATCCACTTAAGACAAAAGAGAGACAAAAAAGTATGCACAGTTATGTGACACAAAATTATTTGATTTGTTGCACGCCAGCAATATATGAATATAAGGGATCAAAGAGATTAGATTAAAAAAAAAGAAAAAAAAAGACAGTGAATGAGGAGAAAAGGAGAAAACATGAGAAAAGTTTAGCTTTGCCTTCATATCTTCATTTTGAAAAGTTCATGACTCATTAACATTTAGTTCAAAAGAAAGGCATTTGGTTTCATTTTCTTCAGCATTGACTGAAAAGGATTATTTTTAAAAGTCCTGCGAGAATAATAATAACAAAAAAAAACTTCTAAAAATGTTCACTGAATCACAATTCACAGAATGCAAGTACTCTTGGACAAATAAAATGCATATGCCCTTTTCTCCATTGTAGTGTGATCCTGGAGTAAGTATATATACTTAGGGAGGATGTGGTGACCACAGCCCTCCACATTGGGGGATGTAGGGGCATAGCTCCCACCTACTTTTGTTTTTTTATTGCTAGCTTTCGGTGTAATGAGATTCATAAATATAAAAGCTAAGAAGTTGGGGGCTATGCCCAACACAACCCCTCAATGTGGGGGGCTGTGGCCCACTAACCCCTAACTACATATACTAACTTCAGAATCCCACTACAGTGGGGAAAAGTGCATGTACATTTTATTTGCCCAACAGTGCTTACATTCAGTGAAATGTGATTCACTGAAATTAGTTTTCAGTGATTTGAGCTTTCAGCGATTTTTTTTTTGTAGATGAATTGAAATTCAGTGAAATGAGTTTTCAGTGAATCAAAGTAGACCTATATATATATATATATATATATATATATATATATATATATATATATATACATATATATATAGGTCCCTATTAGATTATCGAAGTTTGAAAGTCATATGGTCGGCATCATATTATTGAAATTTTGAAACTTCAAACATTTTAATGGAGATTGCGGTACAGCACAGAATGGGACATGTACTCTTCTCCACAATGTAGTGCAATCTCAGAGTTGGTATATTTAATTAGCAGGGGGTGTGGGGGATGCAGCCACCCACATGAGGGGTGCAGGGGGGATTGCACCCCTCCAAAATGACATTAATAATATAATTTTTTTTGCTTTTTATTTTTTGTTTTAATGTTCGAAGTTCCAAACTTCGATCATATGGTCTCAGCCATATGAATTTTGAAGTTTCGGAACTTCAGTAATCTGACATAGATCCATATGTGTAGATATATAATATATATATATATATATATATATATATATATATATATATATATATATATATAGATATGCTCCATGTGCTTGATCATATGTGTGTCACACTGATTCATTTGTTTGTCTAAATTTGAGAGTCCATTACCAAAGATAGTGTCATCAAAAACTTTGGAATAATTTTTTTTTTTATATGTTTGCATTTCCATATCAGTGTTCAACATGTCTGGCAGTTAGTGCAGGGGACAAAGGCTATGAGCTGCTTCATATGATCTAGGATTTGATCCTTCAGCCTGTATTTATAGACTATCTCACTCTGAGGAAGTCACTTCACAAGTGCTCCTGGGCTAAGTCAGCTGAGTCTGATAAAGGTCCATGTGAATCAGTGCTATATCATGGTTATCACAAACAAATCACTCAATAAATAAATAATTAACTTCCACATTTGGTGCATGTGATAGGCCCACACATACTACCATTTTTTTACTGTGACATGCACTGTAGGTCAAGAGCAGAAGCCACCATGGCTCATCCACTGTCATTGGTATGCAGTAAATTACTGCTCAATTACCACCTATACTGTGTGATATCCTACCATCAGCTGGGCTACAAAAGGCACTATCAATAGACAGATAAACAATGGAATTCACTAAAAATAGGCAACAG